>NC_090239.1:12619656-12759656 GCF_024489055.1 Chanodichthys erythropterus
TCACTCTAGGCAGCAGCCTCCATTTAATCTCTTTTCTTTCTTTCTGTGAAGAAGTCTTAGTAAATGGATTTCAATGAGCTTCTTTCTAAACATAGGAGGTTAAAAAAAAAGCTCAGGTTTGCACACAAGTTCCTGGCCTAGAGGGTTTGCCTAAAATAAATATTAAATATTAACAACTAAATTAATCATGGGAAGGACAGTGTTTGTACTCTGGCTCCAAATCTCAAGAGGAGCGCGCCTTGGCTCCGAGTGCTAGCGTTAAGCTGTGTCTGTGTAATTAAAAACATAAACAGATGACAAATAGGAGATATTTAAACATTTGCTGTGTGCTTCTCTTTCCTTCTCCGCACTAATTTATTTAGTTAAAGGAGAAATCAAAGAGGGGGTGTTAAGCACTTCAGCGGGAGATGACAGTAGGTTTAAACACGGCTCGGTAACATGACAGCTTGCACGGAGTAGAATGAAAATCCTGACAATTTGTTTGATGGCTCTTGTATGCATTTTTTCCTTCACTTTAATAAATATATGCATGTGTATTTAAAAAAGAAACAAAAACAGATCAATTTAATTTGGTTGTTATATTGCCATATTTAGAGAAGATTGCTAAATTCACAATTTTTCAAAATAAATTACAAAGTGGACTGTATGCTGAAAATTTGCTGTTATTTTCCATTTAAATTTGTTGTTCTGTTGCCATGAACAAATGTCAAACCATGGCCCTATTGCACATCTTGCTCTTAAAAAAAAACATAAGAAATTCAGAGGGAAAAATGCCTACGGCGCACATATCATTTTTAACCCACTTGCAATATCTAACTAAAAGTTATCACTTCCATTGTGACAAAAAGAAAAAATACATAAGGGGTGATGATGGGTGGAAGGAGAGGCAAGAGCAAAGGAAGGAGAAAGAGAAGAAGAAGAGGAGGGAAAAAAGAGCCCTGTGCCACAAGCATATATAAGAGAACTTTCACCAATTAGTGAGGAGAAACAGGAGAGGGAGCTGCCGCAGAGATGGTGCTCAAAGAGCCAGGCCTTGCGGCGAAGCTGTCATGTCGGCTGGATTGATCAACAGGCCTGCTATTTCTAATGGCATGTTGTCATGAAGCTGCAGCCATGGGGAGCCACCTGCCTCACTCCTTGTAGACAGCAAAATATATGTGTGTGTGTGTGCAGGAGAGGGTGTGCTGCAAAAAAAGAGAGGGGCTTATGGTGTTTGTGTCTGTCGTGGGGGGTGGGGGGTGGGGGATTCCAACACCATACTTTTACTTCAACTAACAATTTGAGAAAAAAACTCTATACCTCCTCCCTGTTACTCCTCGACACCCTCCCCATCCCTCAGCTGTTGATATGACAGGTGCACTACTGCTCTTTTCTTAGCACCTAGACCGCAACACAAAGCCCCGGCTATGGCAATACGGCGAACAATCGGCAACAATAGATTTAACGCAACTGTTTTCTGTGTGGAAAACCTATATGTGGTAGTTCGGAAGGTTCTTTTATGATCAACGTCTTTGATGGCACAACAAAAGGCTAAATAAGCGAAACATCGCTAATTATCTAAACGTTAAAATAGCTAGCTAATACGTAAATCAGATTTTGTACAAAACAAAAAAAGTGATGAAACACTTTCAAAAAATGAGCAAGGATGTTTCATGCTTCTGTGGACACAAACAAGTAGCTGTCCTTCATTTCGACTCTCCACGGGTGCAGAAGTGCTGCCTCGCTAACGATGAAAAGTCAAATAAAAGTTACAGAACTTTCGAGTTCAAGGTAGCGCTAGCCATTTTGAGTGTATGTCACGTACAGGTAACCTTTTTATCGGGTCCGCCTCTGGTCTCATCAGTCGATGAAATTCTCTGCCCGCGGCGGTGGCTTAGCCGAGGGACACCAACCAATAGAAAAATATTTCATTGTGTTAGCATTTCAAATGCCGAGTGGAGCGCGGGGGGCGAGGAGGGCTGGGAGAAGCGCTAACCGATCATTGCCAGTGGAATTAATTGGCTATTCCGAGAATAATGTCCCTTACTGTGGGTCCTTGGAGGGCTGAACACTAGCAGAGTCTACGATTTTTTTTTTTTTTGTTCGGTGTCTTCAAAAAAGGACCGCTTGGGGGTACTGGCCGCATTAGGGTTTTAGCTCATTCCCCTAAAGGGCGGGAAAAAAATAATCAGAGCCAGTGAACCGAACTCGGCTAATCCGCACCCTAATTAAAAACACAGAACCCCATTACACCTAGCCATACTGCCAAATGACGAAAAACAATTTTCTGAAGACAAAAACTGAAATTACAGGGAACTACTTTCGTGATTTCTCATGCACAGATGAAATTCAGCTGATAAACAAAAACCTGCAGAAACGTGCGCCCAAATTGTCGCGAACAATGGATTTCATTCGGCTTTCGGCCAACGTTCGATAAATGGCTAAAGATGGAGCGACCGTGGTGGTGCTTCAATCCTTTTATTCAAGGGGATTTGAATTTAAGCTCTTTTCCACATCGGCCAAGCATATGCATTGACCCTAACTGATATCAGTGCATCTCTTAGACATATCTTTATCTAACCTTTCTTAAAGCCCTGTGCCTTTTCAAACTCAAAACAGCATTAAGAATAAGTATTGTCTGGAGTGGGAGGGTATCCCTGGGAGACAGTTTCTTCGAATTGTTGGGCCTGGTTCGAGGCAGGAGCCTGCAGGATACCCAGCTGCTTATGCACACCAGTCAGATGCTCTGAGTGCAGAGAGATAAACAAAACAAACCGCAAAAGAAGAAGAAAAAAAAAAAAACATTGTGAAAAAGAATAGCCATCCCAAATGTTCTATCTTTCCACACCGGGCTTCGCCGGGTGTCGATTTCATCCCATCCGAAGATGTATGGGCGATGCAGCGAGGCCCTATTATACGGTTTTCCTTTGCTCATTGTGAATTCCGTCAACGAAGTCAATCTTATTAACTTCCGCGCTGGTTCACACATGACATTTTCTTCAATTTTCTCGCCGACATCAAAAACATCAATTAGCAGCTCGAAAATAGGAAGGAGCGAATGACAGAGTACGATAACACAGACTTATTTGAAGCTAAGAGTAAATCTATTCTCCGGTTTCTGAATGTGTTCATTACAATTTTCAAAGAAGACCTCCAAATAGCAAAGAAATTAAATTTATCTCCTAGAAATGTCCAGATTTTTTTTTGTTGTAATCCTGTGTCTGTTTCCCACCCTCAACGGGCGACACAAAAGCGTAATGGTGCTGCATTCTCGCTCTCTCATTATAACAGATCACAATGCAGAACGAATGACTAGAACAACGTTTTTCTGATGAAAAACTACAACAAATAGCAAAATGCAATAAATAACACATATTAGGAATATATATTATATATATATATATATATATATATATATATATATATATATTTTCCTGGTCTTTCTGTCATACTATCGATCAGTTTCCTGTTATTCTTTTGTATCTCAAAATTCAAAGAAACCCGATCCTGCGCATTAATAAATTGAGCTTTCCATCCTTTTATTTTCTCCCTGTAAATAAAAAGCATGTAACTCAATAAACTTCTGATAGTAACCTTTAAGTAAAAGGTTATTTTTGCTGATAGCCAAACATTATTACACCGCTTCCCTGTGCTTATGTTACATCTCCAAGGGGGTGAACACAAGCAACTTCAGTGGCCCTGGAAAAACACTCTGGTGGAGTGCATGAGAGAGGAGATGTATGATCGCATTCCTCCGGCCCATTGATTTCTGATCTTTTGACATTATTTAGCTGCTTCCTATTTTCTCGGCTGTCTGTTTTTTCCACGTCGTGAAAGACAGCAATGTCCAAACAAGCTACGGTTGGGATATCTACTATCTGTCAAAGGACTGGGCTCTTCCCGGCACTGAAACAGTGGAGAGTACTGACACAGTACCGAGAATCGCCGGGATGAAAATATCACTCTTTATAATGGGGCCTAATCAGATTTCGGAGGCCATTTGCCTTCTAGCGAACGCTGGATGGGTGTCGTGGAGCTGCGGCGGTGTAACCTATACACGTCCCGTGCCCGTCTGCACTCCCCGTCCGTCTGCCCCTCGGAGCCGAGTATTAAGAAGGTTACATTTATCAAATGACTGATCACCAAAGGGGATCATTGAGAAGATCTTTCAAAGGAAGTGCTGAAATGAAATGTAAAGAGTATTTTGACCTTCGACTCTGACAGAAAATTGATTACATTCATAATGCCGAGGTTTTTTTAACAACCTGCTGAAACACACACACACACACACTCACATAAATTCACAAAAACAAACCTTACATTAAAAATCTTCAAATGTCATTAACCCATTAAATAATTAATTTTAATAATGAGTACCGAAGAAGCGTTGGACTACTGGCCTGGGCTTTAAAAATTATTAGCCTACATCTAAATAATCAAAATGGTTACTGTAATGTCCTCCAGTCTGACACTAATGGACTTTCAATGAGGTAAAAAAAAAACAAAAAACAAAACAAAACGGGGGTTGAGGGTCCAAGGAACGCCTTTCACTGCAGTCCCAATGAGGTTTAAGCGGGGTCCGTGGGCAGTGACCCCTGGTCTAATTCAGCTAACCTACTAGTTCAGCTAAACCAACATAATGTGAGCTGTACGACAGCGTCTTTTGTGGCCTGTAAATAAGAAACCATATTTAATTTAACTTAAAAAATATACACATTTTACAGATTATTGCCATGGGAACCAAGCACAGAAAGCATTTTTCCTTTAAATGCTAAGTGACTTCATAGGGGCGTGCCACAAATTAGTATTAGCACAATCATCCTTTCCCTGTGAAGGAAACAGCGCAAGATATGCGATTTAAATAACATCCTGTCTGGGCATCCTATTCTCATTTAGTTATTACTCATCCCTTGGCTAATTTAAATTTAAAAAAACAGGTCTGCTTCCTTCTACCATTACTTTTCTAATAACTAATTTTTTAGTTAATTTTAGCACAGCCATGTCACTTTAGTACTACCCTTTGCATCTACCTTTCCAATTACTTTTAGAGTTTGGGATTTACAAATTTGCTTTCATGTCCTATGTTGGCAGATAAGTCTCCAGCTCCTGGCCATGAAAGCAGCTTTTTAATGAGCTGCGCTGAGGTTAATTGGTTCGCTAAGATCCCCAAGTCATGTGTCTCAATATGAAATTAAGCCATTTCCTGGAGTTTCTCTGACTTATTTAATTAAAAACACTTCAGCCCAATTTTCATTTCCCACAGTATACAGAATACGCCGCGGTACGCTTGGATTGGGACCTCTCACGTTTTTTTTTTTTTTTTCTCTATCCTTTTGAATAAGCATTTGTTCGTCAAGGACAATTAATCTGGAGAGTGCAGCATGTACGATTAGCATGAGGGCATTCTCTCTGCCACTGTGGCACTATGACGCTACTTCACACTGTTATTTGTTATGTACAAAGGGAATAAAAGTCATTTTTATTTAAATGACATATTTCCAGTCAAATTCTCCCCTTCCACCTTTTGAAATTTCCCTTTGTCAACACACACTACATAAACCGCACAAATTCAGTGGGGCAACGATGCAATTACGTTGACGATTTAACAGCTAAATATGACTTTTTATTAATAGTTATTATAGTAGCTTTTAATAGTAACTGGCAAATTATACTGATGAAATGCTCTATAGCATACTCTATAATCATCAAAAAGATGATCTTTTAAAGCTCAGAAAAATAAAGAAAAATGTGTTTTAGAATGAACATGAACAGTCTACCAATGCTTATAAATCTGGCCAAAAAAAAAAAAAGGCATATAATTAAAAAAAAAAATTGCACCAGGACCCATCAAATTCTTGTTACACCATCAGTATTATTCACTTATTATTAGAAGAGACATGAGGTGAATCTGCCGTATAAGAGTCCCCATAATTAACAGTAGGGTGAAAGTGTTAAGGTTAGCCTCTCGCTGATACGGTTCAATTCGCCTGACAGAGTAATTACGGGGCTGCTCAATAGCCAACCGTTTCACTAAAAACTAATTCAATCCATCTTCATTTCCTCAGCTCCGCCCCTCTGATTGATGGATAGTCATCATTAGAGGGTGACAAAACACTGAGTTGAGTGTGCAGAAGGAAATGTGATAATTCCTGAGCCACTGGAGGATGCGATCACACACACACACACACACACCTGCCCAGATCATATATTACAGCGGGAGTCTGGACTAGGAGGCGGAACAGAGGGAGAGTTATGGGTCACTGACCGTGGAGCAACCTGGGAGAGCACATACACAAGCAGACGCAAATAGAGCTGTGTGCCCAGTCATAACTGCACACAGTGCCTGACTCACAGTGGACTCCTCACTCACACACACACACACACACGCCAGCGCTCTCCTCCAAACCTTTTTATAGCTGCACAGACCATTTAAAACAAGAAGACACCCCCTCACACACACATACGCACACAAACTCTGAGCAGTCTCATATACGTCGCTTTCAAACAGTAACCACAAACCACTGATTAACGGAGACTTGTCTGCTTCACTATATTTTAAGTCTATGGCTATATTCTGACCCAGCCGGGCTATATATCTTAATTATGTGTTCTGTTTTTTCCCTCCACAGGGGAGGCACTTAAATGAGAGCCTTGCAAACTTATGGTTTGTGTTCGCCGACAGCATTTGAGATTACACACCTTGCTCTTGAGCTTCAAGAAAGCTGAAGTGTGTTATTTCTGTGCCACTAGTGTCACTGAAAAGACTTCCTGAATCAGTCTGCCATTGGTTGGACAAACAGGTAGTCCCGTCCTCAAATTCACACCATTGGATGAGCCAGTGTAGCTTTAAAGGGATAGTTCACCCAAAAATTAAAATCATTTACTCATCCTTAAGTCGTTCCAAACCTGTAAGATTTGCTTTCTTCTTTGAAACACAAAAAAAAGATATTTTGATAAATGCCTCAGTGTTTTTTTTTCTGTACAACGAACGTGAATGTTTTTTCGGACATCACAATGACTTTCATTGTATGGAGAAAAACACAAATATCTTCAGAGAAGAAATACAATTATAAAGGTTTATGGGAACGACATGAGGGTGAGTGAATTTTGGGGCAAAATATCTCTTTAACAATGCTCATCGTAATCTCAACGTCCTCAAAGACTACTTCTAATTATCTCCATTTCAGAGAAATGAATATGCATTTCATGCAGGCAGATGGAGTCTTTGTCCACAAGTAAATCTGGGAAATCTTGATAACAGACGGCGAACACTCGGCGACGGCACGTTGTCGGCGGGGTGCGATGGCCATACGGCACGGCCAATCGAACAGCTAAAGGAACATGGCACTCTCACAGTGATTATCCCACTCTCCTCCGGCTCCCGGTTTCGGGGTCAGCGGTGCTTCTGAAACACGGCTGGCCTTGCCATTTCAATGATTGAATTTGGTCTGGATCCCTCAATCGATTGTGTGCAGTGACCCCCGAGAGCCCCCCACCGCACCTCACGCATTGCCTGGAGGAGAGCATCTGTACGCAAACACAAAAACACTCACAGATACAAACAAACACACTACTGGGTTCACTTGCAGACAGTCTCCAACACTCATATACACGCATGTACTAACAAAGGTACTAACTAAAAGTATTGACACTACTAACCACATTTTTGGGTCTGTAATAGAAGCTTAGCTGTAGCTTTTCCAGTAATAAGCTACTTTTGCCAACAATTAGTGGTAGATCAAAAACTCAGGTAGGTCTGATTAATTTAAAGATGATCAGTTTGTTCAAATGGTTCATATAAATAGGTCAATTACCAAACAAAATGAAAAAATAAAATAAAAAAGTCCTTGTGCAGCATATTTGATCTTGTTTCTAAAAGTGAAATATTTAGTTAATATGCGGTTGCTTAATATATTACAAATAAATTCAATTATCTTAAACATTTTTGCCTAATATATTATAAATAAATACTTTTATATATGGGTCACTGACAAATAAAGATTAAAAAAAAGATGTTTTTAAAAAATCTTTTCAAAACTGATGTAATGCCTATTTTTGAGACATGAACGTCTTTAAACAAATTTCCGTTGTCAAATAACATTTCAAAGTGTTTAAATTCATTTTCTGACTGTTTTATGTCTGGCGGTGCAACCAAATAGTTGTATAGGGCCCTATGAAATCCATTTTATTTTTTCCGAAATTCCATTTTATTTTTTCCCAAATTCCGTTTTTTCCATTTAAATTTTTCTGGATTCCGTTTTTTTCTGTTTTATTTATTTTTTGACTCCATTTTAATTGTTAAATTAAATTTTAGTAATCAAAAAGCATGTCTAATTAATTGAAATAATGAATCTTGTCCAATTTACCAACAATTTAATAAAAGTTTAACAAAAAAAATTTACATTTTTTTTAGGGCCCTATGATAAACGTTTTATTATTTCCCCTCAAATGTTTTCTGGATTCCATTTTAATCGTTTAATTCCATTTTAATAATCAAAAAGCATGTCTAATTAATTGAATTCTTAAAAACCACAATATTTATTAATTTAAAAATATATTTTTATGATTTTTTTTTTTCAGAAGGTCTGTTGTGTATTTAAATTTTTCTGGCAATCAAATGAACGCATACCATTTAATTTATCTTTTAATCATGAAATTAAACTTTTTTGTCAAACAATGTGCTGCACAACAGAGCTTTACTGTTAAAATTAAAACATGGAAGAAACACAGATTATTGTTTAAAAATATATTTTAATAATTTATTGTTAAATTAATTTATCTAAATTCTACTGTAGAACAGTAATATGTTTCTGTCAAGTTAAATCGAACTTTTATTTTGACGGTTTGACTAGAGCTTTGAGTTTATCTGTGTTTATGATGGTAGTTTTCTCAAATGAAGCGGCTAAATGCTGATGAAGTGACTTTCAGAGCAGCTCTGGAGATGAATTTGTGCGTTCATATAGTGAGGCGACAGAGGACGAAAACACCGCGAGCGTCGCATGTGCTTCAGCGTGCGTGCGCCCCCGCGCGAGTGTGTGTGTGAGGCTGTGTGAGGTAAATGAAACCGCGCTTTCGCATCATTCATTTCAGAGTCATACAGGCATGCAGGATTCATCATGTTTAAATAGTCTTTTTGCGGTTTAATATTCAGAGACACTAGTCTATATCGCGATTTAATTTAAGTGTACTGACCTGCTTTTAATTCATTCATCAAAAATTTGACAAATTCCGTGACATTCCGTGTTATATAGTAAATTCCATTTTTATGAATGGATTCCGTGATTCCGTATCGCGGAAATTATAGGGCCCTAGCTGTATGTATACACTGTAGTTGTACCACCTGACATGGAAAGTGTACCAACCTATTCATACTTGAAATTAGCAGTTTTTACCAGTATTTGACAGAGATCTACAAACCTTTGCAAACCTTGTCAAAAGTCATAATAAAAGTGCTTTGTTTGCAGTTGTGCCACCCTGACATTCAAATTGCTTGACAAAAGTTTCAGTTATCTCTAGCTACTTTTTCAAAACTCAAGAGTAGTTTAACTAAAGTTTAACTATTTAAAAAAATGTGTAGCTTGTAGCTTCAAGCTTCAAAGTAGCTTCCCCAACACTGTTAGGGCCTATAGTTTTAAGAGTGACAAGTATTTCAGCACCTGGCATGGCACACATCATCAACACCCTCCTTAAATGTTCCTGGCAGGCGATATTTAACCGCAGAGGGTTGAACCGGGTTCACCAGTGGGTGATTTCTCCTTGGTTGACACACCAGAAGAGTGAGTACATGCGAAAGTGAATGTGTGAATCATTTTTAGACCTGTGCGCTCTTGTTCTGCTGGCTGACAGCGAAAGAAGAATATAATCCCGTCCTCTAGTAGCAGTGGCACATGGCAAGTCTAAACTCATTGAGCGCCACAAACAAACACTCTCTGGGCTCATGCAACACATTATGCACACATACACACACATGGCAAGATGGTGGAACGCTGTGGCAAATGCAGCGTGCCGGCCTCCAGACCCTGCAGTTTGTTTAGTAACACTTGAGCTTATGACGCCCGAAGGGTGCAATTAAGTCCAATTACAGTCTGTGGTTTTTATTAAGAGCTACAAGCTGGCCAGGCTGCGGGGCCAGTGAGCGGAACGCACACATGCACAGAAGTCGAGTTCAGCATTGCTAAATCAAACCAATTCAGACACAATAAAAGGAATAAATTATGACTTGCACTGTAAGTACAATAAAGGTAATAGAAAGAGATTGCTACATATCCCACAATAACCAGAACAATTGAATAAATGACAAATGAGAGATGAATGGCATACAGAATTATCAGAAAAGAAATTATTTCCACAGATTGCAAGTGAGTGAACACTGCAAGACATCAGTTTTGAATAACTAAACAAATCATAAGATTATTATATATTATTGTGACCCAGATATTGATGTAACGTCATATTCCTACCTCTGAAATGAGAATTGTCATTAAAATTTAAGATAATAATTGAGATCCCATCAATTTTATGCGAGAGGCCTTCTTGATACCCTGCGCCTCTGAAACTGGGGACAGGTCAAAAGGTCAGATGACCTCACACACCCCGGCGATGTCACCAGGGTAAGCCTGAGATCCCCATACAAAGGGACGGTTCGAATGAAAGGGAAGCGAATGGGAAAGTTAGGGGTCACTGCATGCAGGGCTTTACTTGTGCGATGCGAGATAAGTACTCTGAACTCTCCCTCCGGCTAGATACCGCAGGGCACAAGACCCCTTCAGTGCTGAATACGTAAATCTGATCAATATCATGACCGAGATCCCTTATGAAAGACAGCTCAACTCCAATTCAACTTCGCTGATAAAGAGAGAATGAAATAAACTGAAGGAAACACCCAAAATACCAATAGTGCGGCCCGGCCTTTTGATGAAAATGGCAGGGGCAGATGTCACAAAGCATTCTGGGGTTGTGGTCACGTGGCCTTGCGCTAGGGATACTTGGGCGCATGACAAGTGAGCTACAGCTGTGACGGAACAAATAACAAGCACATCCTTCGGCATTCATCAGCGCATCAAAAACCAGCCCTGTATCAATCTGTCGTTCGCAGGGAGCGGTGAGAGAGTGAAGCATTTTCCTCTTTGTGTTCCTGTTATTGGGCTGTTAGCTGATCGCTATCATCCTCCTCTTCTCCGCACTGCGCTTGGACACGTTTCAAAAAGACGGGAGTCTTTTTTTCCCCCCTTTCTGTAAGGAAACCGTCTCCTTAATGGCTTTCAAAACAGGAAGCACAACAATAAAAGTGAAAAGTGAGAATGCTCGCTGCAGACATCTTTTCCCTTTTGCAGCGCGACGCCGTGCATCACGCTCTCTGGCGTATACACACGCGCTCGCACAAACAGACAAGCACACACAGTTACACTGACACACTGACCTTCAGACATTCCTTGTTCTCTCTAGTGTGATTGTCTAATGTAATGACGGTATGTTACAAAAATAACTAATTCTCCCTCAGCAGATATTTGTTAGATGTTTAAGGGATGGCTCACCCAAAAATGGAAAGGTGTTATATACTCACCCTCATATTTTTTTCATAGAAAACAAAAGGAGATATCTAGAAAAATGTCTAGACTGCTCTTTTCCTGACAATAAAAGTGGATGGTGACTACAGCTATTAAGCTCCTAATAGGACCAAAAAAAAAAAAAAGTATCTTGTACAACTTCCATTGTATGGAAAGGAGCAGTCTGGACATTTTAAGTTTTTAAATGACAGTTTTCTTTGTCTTTTGTGAACAGATTATGGTCTGGAATCCCTGGATTCATCTATAAAGAACTGACAGCAAATTTAGAAATCTTACAAATATTATAGACAATAATGGACTCAAATTTAGAAACCCTATTTAAATCCTAGAATAAATTAAATTTACACTACCATTCAAAAGTTTGGGGTCGGCAATATTATTATTATTATTATTATTATTATTTTGTAAAAAGTGTCTTATGCTCAGCAAGTCAGCATTTATTTGATCAAAAATAGTTATATTGTGAAATATTATTACAACTGAAAATAACTGTTTTCTATTTTAAAATATTTTAAAAAGCAATTTATTCCTGTGATGTATTTTCAGCATCATTACTCCAGTCTTCAGTGTCACATGATCCTTCAGAAATCAAGAAACATTTCTTATTTTGTATCAATGTTGAAAACAGCTGTTCTGCTTAAAAAAAAAGTGAAATTTTTTCAGGATATTTTGATAAATAGAAAGTTCAAAAGAACAGAATTTATTTGAAACAGGAACATTATAAATGTAACATTCTGCACTGTAAAAAATAGTTTCATGATTTGTTAACTCAACATTTTTTCTTTTGTCAAACTTATCAATTAAACCAATTGCCTTCATTGTATAAACTCAATTTTAAGGCAACCTGGTAACTTACTTTAAGTTAAACCAACAATTCTTTTTTTTACAGTGTGTGTAACACTATAAACGTATTTACTGTCAATTTTGATCAATTTAATGCATTCTTGGTAAGAAAAAGTAAAGGTTTCCAAAAAAACAAAACTTTTTACTGACTTCAAACTTTTGATCAGTAGTGTGCATATCCTGTCCGTCATTTTCAACTGTGTTTTACGCTAAATTCCAAACAACTTCATTACAACACAAAGTCTGCATCTAACTTTCTCTAGCTTTAACACAGCCATCTTTATAGAGGATCCCTGACCCAAACATCTGAAACCTCAACCCATCCGAGACCTTCAACATGCCACAAGAATTGCTTTCAGTTCAGCGGCACAAAAAGCTCAGAGAGACAGCTACATGTACTTCCTCACAGCTGGATAAAACAAATCTTAACAGCACAACTATGCCTCACCAAAGCGCTTCATATTTTCTGTACACCCTCAAACGTATTGTGTTGTCTCTAGGTACCAGGAACCTATCTATCATTTCAGTCTAAAAACAGAATCTGCATCACCCTCTTCAGTGTGAGCAAACCACCCCCCCCCCACCCCACCGAATTGATTTCTCCCAGTCGAGGCCTTTCCCAGTGCGGACCGCATCCGCAACAGTGTCATCTTTACCGCCAGTCCTCTTTTAACTGGCTTTTACTCTAGTGGCGGAATGTACAAACGATGAAGGCGGAGGGGAAGAAAGAAACAGAAAAACTGATACATGCGCTCCAAAGTTTCGTCTATTGATTTCTTTTTGATGCGCAGCCGAAAAAAAAGGGAAGGAGTTCAAAGCTGAGGAGATCTTTTTTTGATCACCACTAGAATAGCTGTGCTGGTAGTCGGCATGGAAGCAGCGGTGCTAGACGGAAAGTGTCGGTGTGGATTCCTTTGTTCTGGCCGAAGCCCTGTGGCAAGGACCCTGACCTGGTGTGGTCAGCGTGGTCTTTAGCGAGGTGCAACATATTAACGCGTGCTGAGGGGTAATCATGAAGATATTCAGAGCTGCTCGTTCATACGTCTCCCTGCCGGACACAAAGAGAATATGTTTGGCTACTGCACTGTGGTTAACTGCAGAAAACTGCTTACAGTCACACAAGGAGCTATTCAGAAACTACGGGGAAGAAAGTGCTAGGAATTAAAATTTTTAGAATATCCCATTTTTTAAAAAATGCCATTCCATTTCAAAAAATATGTATATAACAACTGAATGATTTTTGGTTCCTTTAACGGTTCTTGAAAGCCTGTATTTTTCATTGATGCGAACAGAAAAATTTACAAAAAAACTATATATTACATTAATGGCTGATGCTAAAATTCTATATTATTTTATTAAAATAAATTGAAAATAAAACTCTAAAAACTAAAAATCAATCATTTAAATGCTACTAATAAGTTTAGGCATTTTTTTTAAATATTTGTATAGATTTTAATTAGATTTAAATGAATTTGATTTTAAAAATTAACTGTAAGTGACAGTAAGATGAGGATCAAATGAGGAAGAAAAGATCATCTAAATGTAAAAGAATAGAGAAAGTGAGCATGTACGATTAAATATCCATATGCAATATCGACCAATAGATAAATTAAAAAAAAAAACTTGAATATTGGTTATTAATAATCAATATGGTACCAGTATGCAACTAACTATTTGGTGCTTCATTAAAAGTATACAATAGAATAAAAAAAAAAAACAGAATCAATAAGTGGAATTCCTATCCTTAGTCAGGAGGCGGTGAGAGGGAATAGTGGATGTGGAGTGAGAGAAAAGCAGAGTAGAAAAGAGAATGACAGGTTGATGGAAAAGGGCAGAAGACAGAGAGCAGAGAAAAGAGGAAGATGGCAGTTTACCCCTGTGATGTGTGGGATGGGCTCTGCACTGTCAATAATAGATGGCGCTGACCATGTGATAAATGGGCAGGCAGAGCTAAAGGAACTTGAACACCTACTGTAGGTGCATTCTACTCCATCTGAAGATGCTCTATGAAGCATATTCCACTGGATCCAGGCTCTCTGTGATATGCAGCTGTGTTCACCGGTGGCTACAATTAGACCATCAAACCCATTCCAGCTGGGAATCGGCACACATCTCCAGAGCCTGTGCTCCAAAGAGACGGCCAACTTGTAGATCTGGGGGTGGTAGTCTTTGATGTGTCGTGCATGGCACAAGCCTCTCTTTTTGCTCACATTAATGGTGAGAAGATATAACAATTAAAGGAGAAGGCAGCAGGCAACCAGACAGCCAGCGTGGCTGCACATCCTGAGCTCGAATTAGCATACTGGATGTCCTCCAAAAGGCATATGAGTTAATAGTAGCTGAGGATGGAAGAGGAACCAGAAGAACCAAAAGTTTATAAAGGAACACCCAGCGGCAGGCTGGGTTTAATAGGGTAATTAGACACACAGACAACTAGTTATAAAATTATAGCACAGTCATAATATTTTGAAAAAGCCTCAATGTTAAAATGATCTAATGTTTTAGTTTGCGGTGGGCCTCCAGACATGCGGCCACATAAGGTGGAGCATAATTCCACTTCCTGGACCAGTGCCGCAATACAGCTAGTTTTTTTTTTTTTTTTTTTTTTATAAGACAAAAATGTACTACAGCTGATCTGGATGAGAGGCGTCCACTAACATTACATTAGCCATGTGGTATCGGTTTGCATCCTTCTAGACTCAAACCATACCATGGCTTGACAGAAAACATGTATGCTTGAATACAAACTGTTTATGGTGTTTCTGCAAGATCAGTTCATAACCACTGCATAAAAATACATCAGTTTTTATATAGCATAAACTGGTCTTAATTACCAGAGGGATTATTTCTTGGCATCATGCATGTGCATGTCATAAATAATAGAGTATTGCAGCGCTATTGCCAAAGAGTGGTTCATGGTGAGGCAGTGGTCTTTTCAATAACCTGCAAACTACAGAGCGAATAAAAACCCACTCAGAGCATTCATCCGTCTGTCTGACACTATGATTAAGGAATGCTCCTCGAAAACACTCGTAAAACAGCTGTGCTGCCGTAACAGATCTTACGTGGCATCTCAACACAAGGTGGAGACAGCGTTAAAAAAAGTTCCAATTAATGTTTACGCTTACAAAGGGGGAAAGAAAATGGAGACGAATGAAAGTCTCTGGGCTTTCCAACAGGTGCTGGGAAAAATGGGATAAAAAGGCATACGAGGAGCAGCCTCTGTATCTTAAGGATAGTGGTGACATCTCAGCTTCTCTGTTCGCATCAGAGGTAGAGGAGAAAGAAAAAAAATTCGTTGTGTGAAGAAAAATGTCTTGTTATGGAGGAACGGAGCATGTCGTAGATAAGAGTAGGCCGGTGTTCAAAGGGATACAGGCCAGTGAAGCGCTCGCTTCTTTCTCCACGTCGCTGCACTGTCCTTAATGAGCCTCCCAATAAAGCCTTGTCTCCTGTCTGCTGTCCGCAGACGGCATGTCTGTCTCACTTCAATCATGACCCGCCATTTTATTTATTCATTATTTTTACTGAACTCAATATAGTTCACAATACTGATAAACAAATAAAAGCACATATAATATGTTTACCTAGTGCTTGCTATTACTTTGAGGTTTTATATACTTTCTATCGACAGAGAAAGCTAAAAGGAGACAGGAAACTATTGGGCGTAGTAGGACTGGATGATGACAATCGGCAAATTGTATATTGTCAAAATAATAAAATAAAACATTTTTTAGTAAAATTAAATTTATTACAATTATAAATTAAATCCAAAAAAAAAAAAAAAAGATAAATAATAAAAAAAAATTAATCTATTGGGACACAACAAAGGGCAGATTGGAACCTACATTTCCCACATGAGCACCAAGGCTCAAGGAGCCCAGAGCATGTGTGCTAAGTTCTCACCAAGACTGCAACTTTCAACTAGGGTTAACAATGTATAAAGCTTTAATATAAAGGCTTAAAATTTTGCTTTCCACTGGCAAAAAAGAAACTATTCCTGTCCATCCCTCTCATTTCTGCCCCACCCCCATCCTTCCAACCTCCTTTTAGCCTAGTATCTTGTGGTCAGAGTAGTGACAGATTCTCCTGGACTTGTCAAGGCTGCCCAGTTAGCTGCCTGTCATAAATTAAGCCTAAATACAACACATCTGTTTTCACCACAGCGCCGTGCAGACGAGCAGAGGTAGACATTCCTCTCATATCTGAAACGAAGCTAAATAAATGATAAAGAGAGCATGTGCACACCTGCAACAGCGTGCCAGAACAAGACCACTTTAACTCACTGAATCATTCAAAAAAGGCTGAACTAAAAAGAAACAATAAAAACAAAGAGATTTTTTGACTGAGAAAAACAGTCCCGTGTCATCTTTCTCTTTTTAAAGGCATAATGGAGACAGAAAACTTGGCTCTGACTGCACTTACTGTAGGGAAACATCAAAAAAACAAAGACGCAAATAAACAGTAAAAAGATGTCTGCAAAGAAACTGCTGAGAGGAACGAAATCAAATAAATTGGAAGTTTGTTTCACAAAAGGCGAGCTGAAGCACATCTGAAAACAATCTAAAGAGAGAGAGATAGGACAATGCAAAATTGACTGCAAAATCAAGATACTGACTGACTTCCAAAAAATAACAAAAAAAAACTCTGTTGCTCTCGTAAGTGAGGGCTATGGAAGTAAATGTGATTTCGGCCAGCTTAAGTGCTCCCTAGAAGGGCGTTTTAGGGGCCAACGCACACATACACACACAGACGCACCAAAAGAGGGAAGGTGTTAAACTTTAACTGTCACTGCACATTCAGCCATAACAATAAATTATTCTTTGGGAATGTCAGTTTCACCCCTCCCCAATTCTTTGCCTCCTCCTTTCTTTCACTTACTATGACACAGCTCACAGCACACACACACACAGAACTTCTGAATCTCACCACGTCGTGTAGCCAAAACCGTCTGGTCATAAAGCAGTCAGCGTTTGCATCTGAAGCACGGGGGCGGTTTCGTCCAACCTAAACAAAGGATTAGTAAAAGGAACGTGCTGCAGGACTCTAGGTGATTTCAACAGACCCCGAACGCCACTACCTTCACACTCTCATTCCGCACTATGGAATTCCCGAACATGAATTTGTGAAACCGCACATTTGACAGAAAATACTATTAATTTTCACTTCAATTAATTTATGCAGTGAAAATCTGGGAGCATGGTGAGCGAGAAACTTACTAAAACAACCGGGCCGCGTCCAAAAAAAGCTCCTCATTCTACAGGCCACTCGAGGGACGAAGTCTAAATCATTTCAACTTCCTCTCGAAAGTTCACCTAAATCTTCCTGGAAGCACAAAAGGCATGCTTAAATGAAAATAAAGAGAGTTAATTGGTAAAAACAACAATAAAAAAAAAGACAGAATTGAGGCCGATAAGCCCACGCAAAATGTAAAGATATGTCTACAAGTATGCTTTTAGTACACTGAGATTATGTCTCAGTTATGCTTTAAAAAGTAAACAGATTATGTAAACAGAATAATGATTTAATAAGCACATTCATTCTGTATTTTGATGTTCGGGTCGCGGTTTTTATGTCAAACGGATCGGGTCGAGTATGTAATGTCAGATAACGGGTCGGGTGTTCTGTTAATAACTGCGGGTTGTGGGGCGGGTACGGGTTTTTCCGAACAGGACCCGTGCATGACTCTGGTCTCTACCCTCCATACCGAGATCCAGTTTCCATTGGTTGAACTCTCAAATGATGTTGGAAAACACTGCGTCATTATCGCGACGTGATCGGATCCCGGAAGTCCTATAGCTTTAGCCAAGCAGCATGTTATGTCACTCTGTGCGGATTTTCTCAAGATCTATGCATCATGTTATGTTGTCTGCGGCAACAATTTACTAATGTTTCGCGAAGTTACAAAGCAGAATGTGCGCAAAAGCTTCAACTGTATACGGTTTACTTTTTACAGTTTTACGTCATCAAATTGTGATCGGTTTGTGAGAATGGCCAAATTTAGTGACTACCGATATATATATCATGAAAAGTTGTTCGTATAAAACAGGTGGTCGGAGGGCAGGGGTCAAAAAGTAAGAAGTAAGGAGTTCTTGACGTCAACCAAGAAATAATGAAAAAATTAAGGAGCGAGGTTATAAAGGCTTAAATAAACTTTTTTTTCTCTTTTTCTTAAAAATAACATGCATTTATCTTTAAAACTGGAGTTTGCTTCTTCTTATCTCTTCCCCCTCCTCTTCCTCTATCTCTTATTCTCAATTCTGAGCTACTTTCCCAAGCTACTCTATAACAGGCCTGTGAAAGGAGGTCACATATCAACTTACCAAGCGTCCCTCTCTGACCATATGACCCCTTCGGCAGCCCACAAGGCCCCATGTCATTCCATCACACTCTCTCTGGCTTGCTGTCCCCCACATTCACGTCTTCCACACCACCATCTAAAAGCTGCCCCCCTCCCCTCGTCTGCCCATATCCCGACACTAATTGGTAAATCTGTTGAACCATAGCACGCCCAACAATGAGACACCTGGAGTTCTGTCAAAACAAGTTTCCCTGTGAAACAGCCTCAAGTGCTAATACAGTACGAGTCCTAGCTAACTCCGTCTCGCTCAATGCCGCGCACGAATATAATGCGTGTGTGGGGGAGGTGCTATAGAAAGGTGTAGAGAAGTTCAGTGCACAGGGGAAGTATTAATGGCACTATTAAAGTTTAGATGCTCAGAAGTTTGGGAAGGAGGAGCACAATGCTATCTGGCTCCACTGGAAGCCCACAGGAAGTCCTTGTGGAAGTTTTGGCCCTGACAAAAATCTCAAACATTCTTGTAGTTCTTGTTCGACACCCTCCCTGCCCACAATCCCTTCTGCACTCTCTCTTTTAGACAGACCATGAGGAGTGCTCTACATAAACTTAGAGTGCTAACATGGCAACATACTGTGGTTTTGTGAAATCATGTGCAACAAAGCTTGAAAAACAAACCGATTTAACTGAGAACATGGAACCAGAACATTTGCTTGCCAGTTAGCTAGAAACAACACACACAAACACAAGCAGAAACACACACACACACACACACACGGAGGCATTAGGGTGACATATGGACAAACATTTAGTTTTTTTCATTCAAACAAGATTTCTATCCATCTGTCTTTCACAAGCACATATGAAACAGAGATGCGCTACTCAAGGAACTCTTAGTGAACCCTGTCAAACAAGTTCTGACAGAAACTCTTTATGAAAACAAAAAGTTTCTGCCCCTGCAATTAATGTCAGATAATACAACATATGAAGATTCATTGTTTAGTATATTTTATAAACTGCCACATGACTACTTAACTGTTCTAGCACTATCAAAACAATGTGAATTAGACCAAAACTAGCATGTCTAACAATGCTAGTGTAACTTATGTTGGATACACTGAAGCATTCTTAAGAGTAAAATTTAAACTCTTTTATTCTTATTTTCTAACTTAAAAGTTTAATATTTTGTTGTCCAGAAAAAAAAATAAAAAAAAAAATATTCTAAAGAATAAAATCCAATTTAACGAATATTTTCTTTTTATTTTATTTATAACTTTAGAAAAAAGTAAAATATTTTGTAAAATCTTAAAATTCATAAAAAATATTCATAAAAATAATCGTAAATAACAAAATAACTGCAAAGCCTGTCATTTTAGCCTTAAAAGGTTAGTTCACCCAAAAATGAATTTACTCATTCCAAAACTGTAAGACTTTTGTTCATCTTCAAAACACAAATTAAAATATTTTAAATGAAATCCGAGTGATTTTTGTCCCTCCATTGTCAGTCCACACAATTACCACTTTGTGGCTTTAAAATGTTCATAAAGACATTGTGAAACTAATCCATATGATTCGAGCGGTTTAGTCCAAATTTTCAAAAGAGACACGATTGCTTTAAATGATGATCAGAATTTATCATTGAATTTTGGCTTTTATTCATATATAAACATTGATCAGCGAACAAACAGAAGCTGGACCGTACTTGCTTAATACGCAAGAACAAAACTCATTGGTTCTTGTGAAAGCTCAAACGTGTTGCGTAACACACAAGAATGAACTTCACTGGTTCTCACACATCAAACAAGTAAACATGCTTGAGCTTCCGTTTACCTTAACTGATATGTGTATTGATCAATGTTTATCTGTGAATAAAAGCCTAAATGAAATCTGTACATCATATAAAACAATCGTGTCTCTTCAGAAAATGTGGACTAAACTGCTCGATTCATATGGATTAGCTTTATGATCTCTTAATGAATTTTTTGAAGCATCAAAGTGGTAGTTGCTTAGCTGTCAATGGAGGGGCAGAAATCTCTCAGATTTTATTCAAATGTTCATTTATGTTTTGAAGATGAACTTCGAAGTCATACGAGTTTAGAACACAATGAGCAAATGATGACAGAATTTAAATTTTTGGGTGAGCTAAAATATGAGAATTTTTCAAGAATTGCACTTATTTTGTCCTAAATACTTAGCATAAGAGCGACAGTTCTGTCTAGATGTAAATCTTGTTCTGCTAAACTGCTTTTGCTGCTACGAATATTAACTTTAGGATTTGCTGCTGGACTCAATTTAAATCTCACAAGACTTTTCACAGAATGAGGGTCACCATCTCGACATGACCTACATGACCCTTAGGGGCAGACAAAAATAAGACAAGCATATCCCACAATGCCACAGCTTTCTCCATAGACCTAAACACAAGGCGAACTAAACAATCGTTCGCCCCAGTGATCCTTGCACCGCTGTTGAGTTTTGGCAGACCAAGGCTACCCATTGTGCCCCCCTTTCAAATTCCACACACTGTTTGTGTCCGTCAAGGAGGGCCGAGGTGCAATTGAGACACTCAGCGGCAGTGGCCCCATGTTGCGTCACTCCGCACCACATCAAAACTGAAGAGTGGTGCCAGACAGGCACTCTCGTTCGCCGTTCTCATTCTTTCTCTCTGCGCCTCATGTCGACGGACAAGAAGACAATTAGAAGAAGGCCTCGTCTCATCCAAACATCCTTAACCTTGACCCACGCAAACTGAGTCACGCACACATTTACACACACGGGTGCGCGTGTGCACACAAAAACACAAACCACTCCACCTCCTAACTTCTCGCTGGCAAACGTTCAACCCCAGATGCTACAAATGAAAAGCATCCTCTTCATGCCAGCTGCTTCAGAGAAAAGGAAAAGAAATCAGAGAGAAATAATCGCCACCATTCCGGAAGATGCAGGAAAATAATTAACAAGGCTGAGACGGGGCCTGCAAGCAGACAAAGATGAAGCTCAAGAGGCATTTCGGGCTGCCAGGAATCCAGAGATGCTGAATTTTACACCGCTGGAGTGTCGCTGATGCTTTCCTGTTACACGCAAATACTGTATATCGTAACAGGGATCCTGCTAGAGACAAAAATCATCATGTCAATGGACAGCAACAGTTTACAATTACCGCACAAACTGAGCCAAGTCTGCTCATGAGGATGTGTGTGTGTTTGTGCGTGTGTGTGTACAAATGCAAAGCAGATTCAACCCCATTTTATAAAAGAAAAAAAGCAAGTACACAGCAACAAACAATATCAAATACAGCAGAACATTACACGTATCAAAAACAAAATAGTTATTGAAATCTCCAATTGTAATGATTTTGATATTCTCATTTCATAATTTAATTTTTCTTCTACCCTGTTGGAAAACCCAGCTTAAGTGGGGAAACATGGTTGCTGGTTTTATAGCTGGTCAAAGCTCCTCCAAGCAGGTCATTAGCTAGTTACCCAGCCACGATGTTCCAAAAACCAGCCCGACCACCTTTAGCTGGTTTGTCGTAGACCAATAATGGTCTACCAGCTCAGACTAGCTAAAGACCAACTTGGACCAGGAAATAACCCCTTTAGGCCAGCTAGAAAATCAGTTACCAGCTGAAGCTGCATTTTCCAGCAGGTAATTCATTTAAACAATCAATAAGCCAGCTGCAAGAAACTTGGAATTCAGGATTCTCACCAAATGTAATTGGTGAACACTCAGATCAGTCTGTCCGGGGAATTCCAAGCAGAAGGGCCCCTGAAAGGCAAAGACGGACGTCCCGTGTCACAAATTGAGAACATGGTACACTCATCACTCAACCAGGGCATGAAGGCAAAAGGCATGACTTAAAAAAAAAGAAAAAAAAAAAAAGAAAAAAGAATGTCTAGCTGTGTGCCACCCCTCTCCTTCCCTGTCTGTTTCCTCTCTGACTGCAGTGTCAGGCCGCTGCCACATACAAGGTTACAAGCCCAAACTTATCTCGCGTACAACATACAACACATGCGGAATACGTGAGTGCAAGTTTGTTTACTGTGATTTGAGGTTGTGATATTGTTAGCATGTTGACTGTGTGTCTTTATCAACTGACTGACAAAAAGAGTACTGATGTGGCTTTAGACACATTGAGGCTTTGTACACCATGTTCCTGTTACACAACGTCATTGAAGGAAAAGAGAGACAAGCCATGGTAATAAATAGTTTACAGAGGAAAAATCTATTGCTCAGATGTTGCTTTTTCATAGCTCAAGAGAATGGCATTCTCAACTGCACTTGATTTAAATACACTTCCATTCAAAAGTTTTGGGTCTGTAAAACTTTTTTAATGTTTTGAAAGAAGCCTCTTATGCTCACCAATGTTGCATTTATTTGATCAAAAATACAGTAAAAAGTAATATTGTGAAATATTATTACAATTTAAAATGTCATTTATTCCTGTGATGGCAAAGCTGAATTTTCAGCAGTGTCAATAGAGGTGTGAATCTTCACTCGCCTCATGATTCAATTTGCTTATGATTCAGAGGGTAACCATTCGATCTTAATTATTTTATTAATGATAATTACTATATTAATATACTTCTTTTTGTTATTACAAGTTATTCAGTCAAGAGCAGTGAGTGATTCCCTCTTTTCTTTTGTTGTTTGATTAACATTAATGACAAAGACAGCAGCTAGTTTATTATATTAAGACCTAATATAATGTTCACATCAGATTTTGTTCCCCCCAACTGTTTGTTCACTTAAGTCATATGCTTGCAAGAATACTCGCCAAGACAGTGCAACACGGTGGTAAAGAGAACTGAATTTGTGATCACATGCCAATTGAGAGATGAGTCTTTCCATGCGCGCTTCGGGGGTATCTGTCGGCGTGCAAGTACTGAATTAAGGTCTTATTCGTGGCTTACTGCACTTAATAACTCTGTTTAACATAAAGCACTTTATTTTCTCATGCATGTAATTTTTCTAAAAAAAAAAATATATTATACAAGCTAGGGCTGTCAAACGATTAATCACGATTAATCGCGTACAAAATAAAAGTTTGAGTTTGCCTAATATATGTGGGTGTACTGTGTGTAATTATTATGTTTATATAAATACAAACACATCCATGTATATATTTGAGAAATATTTACAAGTATATGTATTTATTTATATTTTTATATAATTTATATTATATATAAATACTTTTTTTTGTACATAAATAACATATTTCTCTTAAATATACATTAATTTGTGTGTATTTATATATACATATTATTTACACACATTACTCACACATATATTATGTAAACTCAAACTTTTATTTTGTATGCGATTAATCGCGATTAATCGTTTGACAGCCCTAATACAAGCGCTTTGCTTCCAAGTGCAATTGATACGTATGATAGGCCCGTTTACATTTGTAAAAAAATCTATTGTTTTTATGCATCGATGCAGAATCGTTCACATCAGCATCGCAATTTACTGGTATTTGCGCCATTATTTACCACCCATGTCTTAAACCAAACTCTAATTTTCGCTGCTCTTGGTAGATTGTGTTGGTCGTTATGGAAATGATTTGGCTGCGTGTTCTTTAATTTGTGCGTCATCAGTAGATCACGCGTAGAACTTCCCACTTCCATTAGCACATAGGAATTGTGCTCTCATGCTAATTTGCCCTGTTTAGTAAATCTGGCCTGTAATCTTTTTCAAATATCAAAATGAATATTCATTATTAATACTGTATCATAATGCCTAAATTCACATGAAATATTTAAATCAACTGCTTTTTGAATTATTGATTGTTAATTTATTTAAATAAAATGTATGTAATGTATGTAAAATGTAAAATAATTATCAAAGAGAACATAAAATTTTAGTATGTTGAGATCACTTCTGAAACTCTAAAGAGACTAAAGGACACATCTCAGATTAAAATCTGACAACAAATCTATGGAGATTTAAAATCTAAATTTGAGCATTTAATCTCACTGCTGTCTAGGAGAAACAATTATTTGAGATATATTAAAGAGATGACATATTTTGCCCTGCAAATGGTCATGTTAATTGGAACACACATAAGAGTTGTGAGTGTCCAGGAGGTTAAGGGTACATAACAATATAAAAGTTTCAAGGGCTGATGACCTTGACACCAGGTCCCTTGTAAAAGAGTTTGTCGACATTCCCTGAGTTTCAGTAAGAAAATGCTCCAGGGAGACCTTTCATGCACTACATAAGAGCACATGCTGAGATGTTCTCCAAACTTTGGCCAAAGGTCTCAGACCAGAGACATCTCCTTGTTTCACAGAGTCCTGTCAAAAGCGGCACAACTCCAGTTACAGTTACATACAAGTTTCAACAGGCCGAGGTTACATCACTATGCAGAAACAGCACTAAAATAGATGGGAAGGAAAAGGCGGAGGCTCAACGGAGAATGAGGGAGCGAGAAAAGTGAGAAATAGTAGAAAGGGAAGGAGAAAAGAAAAAGACAGTTGGTTCTGTGTCTTGTGGCTGTGACACTGGGGTCCTCATTAACAGCGAGGGGGCTGGGGTTTCCCAGCATGCCTCTGGCCCTCCCAGCCATTGTCAAGCCAGTCCAGGTGCACCACCATTCAGTCCGAAAAAAGGCAGCAAATTACCCAGCAAAAACTACAGGCCCCGTGCTAGCTTGAGACACTACTCCTACTCAGCTGGAGTCTGGGAAAATGTCCTGCATACTATAAGTGTGTTATTCATTTAGTTTACTCTGACTTTATTTTTAAAGTTGATTTCAATACTTAACTTTAAGAGCAATTTGAACTTCACAGACTTGTGTTGTGACCGCAAACAGCAAGAATGCCCTCATCGTACAGCGGTTTTAGGTGGGAGGTCCCGCTCTGTCAAAACGCAACACATTCCATCACTTCCTAAATACTAATTACCATACAGGAACAGACCAGGACTCCTCCAGCTATTCTTGCAAGCTCCACCCCTCCTATTCTTCCCCCTTTCCCTGCGTTCTAACAGTTCCCGCGTTTTCCTGCTGTTGGTCTACTTGCACACAGTGCTGCATGCATGTGCACGCTGCTGTGGGGCCTCGTGGGGAAATAGTTAACACTCCAGCCGTCCCCTGCTGCCTGTGAAAGCTCAGAAAACAATGGAGACATTGTCCAGTCTCAACAAGACTTGGACCAAGAGGACAATGTGAGTGAGTGTGTGTGTGTATTAGACAGTGTGTAGTGCGCCTGCATGAGGATGTGTGTGTGAGTGTATCCTTCTGCCTTAGTATTATTTGAGAGAGTAGCATTAAAATATAAAACTTAAAATGATTCTCTATGGTTGTTAACCAGAAACTTTTATTTAATTTATTTTATTTGAAAAATGGGTTAGATAAAATAACACACACACACACACACACACACACACACACACACACACACACACACACACACACACACACACACACACACACACACACACACACACACACACACACACACACACACACACAGTATCCAATAACAACTTGGCAAAATGATTGCATTGGCTTTGATTGCACTATTCTTATTGGTATAACAATAATAATAATAATAATACTTAATTTTGGATAAACTGAAATTCTGATCATTAAGTTTACACACATTTTCACTAATTTCTTTTTTTTTTTTTTTGTACAACCACGTGTCATTCAAATGGTTATTTCCTGTGTAAGTAGACAGCTCTTGGCCATAACAAAAAGCTGGAAAGGACCAGACTTTATGCTGCAAGTCAAACATCTGGCTATACCAGCCTAGTATATGGTCTACACCAAGTAACACTACATGGGGAAACACTACAGAACACGGACGGACAGCTGTGCATACATGTCGAGAAAAAGAACAGGAAACTGATCCCGGAACGAATGGCCAATGTGTCACAGATGTGGGGAAATCTCCCATCGTCCCGTTGTTTCCAACTGCTTCCCACTGGAATTGCAATCGCATGATCCCTGTTCATACCGTCCTTGAGTTCAAGCTCTATCCGATGCCAAATACACACCACATGCGTTTTGCTGTCTACCTCTCTGAATTGTCATGTCTATATTACAGTCTATATAAACAAGAGGCTTTACAAATCACATTAAAATTTAGTGTAGATGGCAGTGGGACAAACGGCTTGCAATACTTTTTTAGTGATGGGCTCTTTATGAGTTGTGAACAGGTAGTAAATGCATGCTGAATGTGTGGGACTAACAGGCTTTGAAAAGCCTGCGGGGCTCTTGAGTACTTCAACCATCCTGGCACTGCCTTCTATGGGCGTGGACAGAAACGAGAGGGTCACTTCCTGTGCTCTATTCATAGAGCAGCGTGGAGTAGCACCTCTATGGCCACATGCGACAGAAAAAAAGGTTGATGGATTATGCGTGAACTGTTTCTATGGATACAGTCACGCAGTTAGTGTTTGGGATTGACAGCAGTACTAGTGTATTGATGCCTGTTTTCACCTCAGAGTAAATAATAAAAGTAACAAAAAACTTTTTCTCATAACTTTGACTTTATATCTCTCAGTTGCAACTATCTCACAATTGTGATTTATATTTCATAACATAATATATCATATTTTTGTTAATTTAATATTTAAAACAATTACTTTATGAGGCAGAAACAAGTATTCATACAGGTGTGACTCAAACTGTGTCGTTTATAAGAGAAGCGACTTTAATACTGTCCATATAAACAAATAACCAACGTCAAGTCCTTTTTCTATTCTCGTGATAGCCATAAAAAATTTTAAAGAGTCACTTTGGTTATAAAATGTAGTTTATAACAGAACGGTGTATGAAAATAACCATATTTAGCACTCTAAAACTGGACTGAGAACTGTATTCTGCTGCTGTGTGAACAACTTATGAAGCATCCTTTTCTTTTCTCTTTTGGCTGTATATGCACTTTTTAGACACATGTGTTGTCTCGTTCTTTGCCGTCACTTCATCTATCTCATTGCCGCACTGCCCTTTTACGGTATCGCCTCCTCTCTCCCGCTGTCCACCTGTGCTTTTGTGTCTCTCTCATTGGTGATTGTTGGGTCACTTGAACTTCGGCTTATGTTCCTTATCACACACCCATCGGCGCTCTCTTATCAGTCCACGGCAGACAGGCGTCTTCAGAGCCATGGGTCAAGTTGGGCAGGTGTTCTTCCAATTTGACAGAGACGAGAAAGAACTGTTTACGGTACAATTTATTGATAAGGCCTTCACGTACAGAAGCAGATAGTCCAACTTGAGAAAAAAATAAAATATAGCATTCCACAGTTATCTATCCCTGACAATACCAACTGTCTCCAGATAGATTCACCAACGGCATGATGCAAACCAAGGAAACATCAAATCAGACACACGTCAGCACAAGAGAAACAGCACGAATGGGAAATTGAGAGAGAGAAAAGGATGGAAGGATGAAGAAACAATGCAAAATACCACTTATACTCGAACTTAGGAGGTCAGGTCTTGATCAAACAAACTGCATATTGTACAAATGAACACATAAATAAGTTACCGTAAATGCTAAATAGCTAAACATGCCATATAGAGCAAAATATCCATCTTACTCTCTCATTGCAGGTCTTTAGGGCTGGTTTAAAAGGCAATAGAGAAAACTGCTCTGTGCTGATAAGCATTTACAGCCCCATGAGTCAGAGGGACAAAACTCAAGTGCAGTATTTACCTGAGCCTGTTCTTAACTACCTCCCACACATTTAATGATTCAGAGAGGGAGGACAATCATTTTTCTTTTTCTCTTTTCTCTTAAAAAATGCACATGGGGTGGCTACTCCACATTTAAATGCAAAAATAGTTTACTACCCGTTCAGTAGAAGTATTAGACGGCTCTTTAGTAGAACTGGTTTTACAGTAAAAATAAATAAATACAAATTTTGTAAAGTTGAAGTGGCATATATACACTACTATTCAAAAGCTTTGTCTGCACAAGAAATAAATTACATTTGAATTATTTTGTCATTTTAAATTTTAAGAATATTTCACAATATTACTGTATTTTTGATCAAATTAATGCAGTCTTGGTGATCAAAAGAGACATCTTTAATAAAAAAAATAAATAAATAAAAACATTAAAAACTCTTACTGACCCAAACTTTTGAACGGTAGTCTATATAAAATGGCATTAGATAAGAAGGGAAAAACTGCATAAAAACAATTTAAATAGTCAACCATGAATTTTCTACTTTTGGTTCAGAAGAGAAAAATTTGTATTTTTATAAAAAAAAAAAGTTATTTTGTCAACTTTTCTCACATGTATGGTCTCAAAAAAACAATAGAGACAAACTAAAAATCACAAAAATCAGTATATCCAGGAAGCTGGGAATGTATAAATCACATTATATCAAAATACTATGGTAAACAAACAAACAACCCACACCTATTTGAAGTAAGAACAACTTAGTAAAAATTCAGTATAGTATGTCCAAAACAGAATTTGTTTATCTCTCTGACAAAATACTGTACTGGATTTAATGGATTATTTTATTGGATTCCTAAACATGACCTTGGAGGCACTCTGTTGCTTCCAGTAACTATGGAAACGCAATGAAGCCCCCAAACTCATGCACCTCAATGGAAAGACCAAAATCAAATTTGGTCTATTGTCCAAGGAAGGGAATCAATAAAGTGACGTATTAACATGGTAACATTACTTCAGCCCAGCAGCATGGCTAACCTTGAAGCCCTTATCATCCATAGATTTTAAAAGAACGATAAATTTAGAGTTAAACACATGGAAACAGTACCCGCAGATCCAGCGCATAAAACTGCAAAATAAACACAGCATCTCTACTCCAGACACTCATTCCCTGAACCAAGCTTAGCATGGGCATTAATTATCTGTCTCCAGTGTAAAAAGACGGTCTTGCCCTCTGCCACTTTGCAGCATCCAAACTGGGAAAAAAAAGCCTCTGTTGCACTACACTGATATCTCAACCTTTTGTTTCCATGAAGAAGCCATAATACAAAACAAGCATCCATATGACACATAATATTCCAACACAATCTGTTCTTCGGTTTCTTATAGGTCACTAGACATCCAATTGACAGCTGTAGATTAGGAGAGGAGTGTAAGGTCCCAAAGAACCAAACAATACAGGACACAGGAAGTAGTTTTGTTTTCATGGACTGTGCTGTAGAATAAAGAGCTTTGTAAATGCAGTGACTCATGGGTATTACTTACAACGATGTGTGCTGGAGAAGGTGACCTGGCATCTTTAAGTGCTTGTCTACTCTGAAGACTTCCTGCTTGAACATCTAGCAGGGGCCATTTCATCTGTAGATACTGGATGGCAGAAAGAAAAAAATGGAGAAAAACAAAAGAAAAACATGTTAACAATGCAGAAAACAAAGGGAAACACAACATAAGAGCTAAAATATCTTAAAAAATGACTGTGTGACATAGAAAGTAAAAGTAAACAAACAAACAAAAAAAAATTATGTCAAAAAGATCCAAGGTCAAATGATGCATGAGGTGGAACTTCTTGAAAATTGAAACTAATAGTGTTAAGATTAATTAACCTAGGCTTAGTTCACACTGTCGGTATTTGGGGATTGACAACCACATTTACTTAAGAGGTGTGAGTCTCGAAAGAGTGTTTTCTGAGAATGCAGTTGTGAGTCCTAAAAATTCACATGTTCGGTTATAGAATGCGGTTGTCACTCCTGTAAATAACTGAACTGTGTGAATGTAACCGCATTTAGGACTCAAATACAGGACTGACAACCGTATTCTGCTATTCTAACTGCATATTCTATTTATTTATGTAGACAGCAATTTTTAAACCACTAACTCAAATGCTTTCAGATGAATATTTTCATTCTTCTTTCTGTATTAATCATGCCCAAATGTTTTATTGGCCTCTGGAATTCCAGGTGGACTTCAGCATTTTTCCCAGTACACATAATAAGGGTGTGGCGTTGAGTCATTGCAGCGACTGTCCCCATGAATGATTGACCTAGACTTTATCAGAGCTGCAGACACGCAAACAGCCCTTTCATGAACCCTTGCATCCCTCTTTAAGCCAGCAGATGGAAATAATCACCATAATCACCACAAAGAGCTGCATGACATTCAAATTCTTTATTCTTCAACCGTAAACCCCAATATTTTTGAAAGCTCAATATATATAAAATTACATTTTCAACATTCATACACAGAACTGTAGGTCAAAGTCTGAGATTTCAAACAGGTTCACTCAGAAGTCAGCCTTCCATCTTTCTTCTGCCTCTAATACCTCCATTTTCACATCCAGCCCTGAACACTGACTCCATCTTGCTGATGAACAAAGTTTCTGGGGTCATGTCTGTTCTCACCCATGGACTGCAGGATCTGCTTAGCAGACCAGACCTTTACATGTACCCTCTGTGCCTGAGTGACCTCTTCCTCTCATTTTGAGATCACATGCTGGGGTCCATTACAAACCTGCTGTTACTGTCCCAAAACTGGTTTGCTTTAGTCCATTAGCCCACAGCAAGTGAACTTGACCCCTGAACTTTTAACCTGTCTCCATAGAGGCTTAGAGACCACCGGCTGATTGTGAACATGTGACCTGTGCCTGAACACACCAAAACTAAAGACTAAACTAAAACTAAAGACTAAAAAGGCGACTGACAACTAGCAGACATCCTTCGCCTACATGAAAGTAAATATCTGTCTATATCAGCATGTATCACTAGTCTATTTTCATCATTCAAAAAGGAAAACCGAAACTACGACTGCAGATATACAAACCATAAACAAAGCAGCACTTGTTTAACATTTTGAATAATAATCACGCTGATCATTTTGTTCATTTCAGTCATCTCATGTTATTATTCAAATGCTCAGGTAAGATGACGTAAAATTATAACAGTCTTCTGTCTGTACCGGCTCGACTTCTTTGCTCACTTCCATCACTTTTACTTTTATTCTCATGCACTGACTCATTCGCTAAGCTGAACAGCCAATCAGAGTTCTCTCTCACACTGATGGCCCGACGTTGATTCAACATGCTGAATCGGCCCAACTAGAGCGAACGGTGAGGAACAAAATGAAAAAACTAACCCAACCTGCTCTCAAAGACGACCTTAAATTGCCCAATGGCCGACTGTCACCTTGGTGTGTCTTGGTGTGTTTACAGTCATAGGCGTCTTGTCAGGAGAAGTGTGATGGTCCAGTGTGGCTGTTCCATTCACTGAATTATTCAGGTCAGGGGTTAACTGGGCCCTAATTGCTGTTATTATGAGAAACTTGAACAGCAGCATACACTTAAGGTAAAAAAGTGATCTGTGAAAAACGATGGTCTGTTCACTGACTAAATTCAAATAAGCATTCAAACCATTTATATTGCTAAATAGGAGAGTTGAGTGGATTTGCATGTGGGCTTGACCAGTGTCAAAACATTTAAGAAAGAAAGGAAGGAAGGAAGAAAGGAAGGAGGATTAGAAAAAAGACTGAAAGTAAGGTGGGATAGACAAAGCAGCTAGGGCTCAATTTCTTAACCTTGGGGGCAATTTTGGATGCAGTCTTAGCCCATATCATAAAAAATGAATTTATAGTGCACTCCACATAAAAAAAATTAAGAAATAAAATAAAAAATAGGGCTCTTTTTTAATGCATGCTCTGCTATACTTCATCGGATCCCCAAAGGAAACTTCTGACAAGCCAGTAGGCCTTGTAACTTGGCATCTGATGCAGTCAGGACATCAACCACTGGGCTCAGATTCAAATGAAAAAACTTGGCTAAAGTGACCCACAAATCAGAATCAAATCCATCCCCGTGTCTGACCAGGTCAGGCCAATCATGGGCAACCTTTCAACTCCTACTCTCTGTCCTCCAATCAAACAGATTCACGTCTTCCTTTCCTACAGCCTATCACTAGAGATTGTTTGGAAAAGTGGAACTTAGCCTTCAGATAAGTGAAATCACAAAGACAGAAAAAAGAGCAAAGGAAAATATCTGATTCTCTAGCTCACCATTCCAGCAAGTACCCATGAAGTGAAACTGTAGTTGTAACACTGTATGCATCTTCAGGAACTACACTACTCAGTGGTAAGTAATGGTGGATTCACAGCAGGGTGCAGTCCTGTGGTCCAGCCTGGAGGGACTTTTGGACTACCACCGACTAGCTGAACAATTGCTGGGATACTGAAGAGTACTGTTGACTGGTGGAATGTCAAATTTTGAAGAATCTATTTGGATCAGCTTGTTTAATGCAAAGATGTGTAATGTTGTGTAAATAAGTATAATATTCCTAAATAAGTCTTACTTGGAAAAGTGTGTGCATGTGTGACCGGGTGCCAGGTGATGTTCTGTGCTCTGGTTCTGTATAGTTTGGATGGGGTGAAAGGTGACACCTTGGCCAGTGTGGGTGCTGAAAGCCGAGTGCACATACTCTGACAGGCGTATCCACTTCAGACTTTTCCCTTGGCCTAATCCCTCCTGCAGGTTTTACAAGCATGGCAAGGAAAGCCGAGCTTAGACCAGTGCCAAAGTCTCAGCAGTGTTCCCTCACAGCCCAACCCCCTCCACCACCCCTGGCCCGCTGATGGATGCACCACTTGGGTTTGAGAAGGCCACGACCTCCGACCTCCCCCTGCCTCTTCTCTATCTTCTAAAAACTCTCCAGCTAGGAGCCCCCTTCCACGTAACTCAAGTGCTATTCTGATTTGACAAATTGCTCTGGAGCTCCGGAGAACTCAGCCAGCCCCCCCAGCCTTCAGACGTACCCAGAGTGCTTACTCTGTCCTGGGGCCCCAACAGCAGGGACTCCCCTTCGCCTCCCCCACCCTTTAGCGATTCCTCAAGGCCTGCCTCGCCTTCTCCTGCCTTGCCTCAGTGCAACTACAATAGGAATGAATGACTCAATTGTCTCTGATGAAGTGAAAGACAAGGGAGTCCTCTAAATCTTCCTAAAGGGATGAACTCTCTCTCTCGCTGTCCCTCAATTGCCTGCAGACTTCCAGGAGAAAGAGAGAGAAGGAGTCAGAATGACAGAGAGAGAGAGAGAAAACACCAGAGACCACAAGTTGCTTAATCAGGTTTTCTGGCAAAATCTTTTCACCCAAACTGAATCTGAATTTTGCAACCTGACCTTTGCAGAAAAACTTTAATATTCATGGAAAAAACATTTTAAACCAGCCATCTACTTTACATTGTAGATTATGGAAGCATTCATGACAGTAGCCTACGTAAACTAGAGCAAACAACTGAATGTCATAACCAAATTTAAATGGTGTAAATGGCATGTTTGATTTGTTTTTGGATTAAGAGCACAAGCTCTTCCACAATCAGGCAAATCAGATGCTTACTTTGCCAGAGAGGATCGGGAATGTGGATATATTTTTAGCTGTCTGGCATGGGATGAACCAATGCAAGAGAAAACATTCCAGCCACATAAACAATGTGCATAAGGAAATCTGAAGACAGAAGGCTGAAATGGGGGTCAAGCAAGCACTTGGTAAGCCAGGTTCCCATTAGAGATGCTCAACCATTATATTTAGGAGGCTTGCACAAGTGCTTGTTCCTAGGTTCAGATAGAGAACAACAAGTTTGCATACTGTGATATCACTCCCATTGAAAAAGACAACAATAAAAAGCCCATTGTTTTGTTCACAGGTGCTGTGGAACAAGCATGCATGGGTTCATACAGACCTGCACTTAATACACACACTCTCTCAAGAGGAGAATTTTTTTGTGGAAAGGACATAATAATGATCCAGACAGGCTCTTTGAAATTCACTGATCCAAAGAGAAGGGATCTGCCCATCTGTGAGACTCCCATCTCTAGAGAGGTAGAGAGAACGCGAAAAAAAGAGCGAAAGCCTGTGTTGGTGTGTGTGTGTGTCTGTCTTTGTATGTTTGCGTGAAACATTCAAATAGCCTTCATTCTGGATGGATGGAAGCATGCTGGAGATAGGGGGCAAGGGGTGGAGGGGATGGAAGAGGAGGAGGAGTAGCTCAACACTAGATGAAACTGAAAGTTAGTCTACACGAAGGCTCTTCACACTTGCTTAGTTCTTCTAATACACATTTTATGAGTAAATAAAGGAAAAAAAGAGAAAAGAACACCCCACTAGCTCAGATTGCCTGAGGCGCTCTGCAACCAGGAAAATAAAGCTGGAATGTGGGCAGGCCTGGGGTTTGTGTGCCCCGGGGCGGGAGAGGGTCCGCAGGGCCCGTATTTACTCCAAAGCTGGAATCACTGGGGGTGGGGGTGGGGGGTGTTCTCAGCACACTGACAGCACAGAGCCAGAGACCCCAGCCTGATCTCCTCCATTCCCTCACCTCTCACCTTGGCACTCTTCACATAAACTCCTACTGTCATTTTTCTTTCACACTGCCTCTAAATCTGATCCTCCAAACAGTCTTCAAGGCAGGCATCTTTTAAGACTTAGGCCTAAAGCATACTCTAGAAAAGTATGTGACGCTTCTTTCTAAGCAATCTTAATTTCAGTTATTGTTCTTAAATGTCGATAAATGTCTTAAACAGCATGAATGCAGATTGTATTCTCAGCACTGCTACAAGGGGCACTATAACAGGAGCAGAACAACATGATGGACTTTAGGCATTTTAAGTTAACTCTACCATAAAAAAGCACCACTGACCCAAAAATTAAAATTCTGTCATCATTAAGAAGAATTTCTCTCTCTCTCTAAAACATTTCTTCCCAACCTCTTGTTATCTGATCCAGCATAGATATTACATATAGCATATACAGTAGCACAAGAAACATGTGGCAGCACTTGTGCTCTGTTTGCCTAGCAGGTGTTGGCTTGTGTATTAGTCAAATAGCAGCCGATTCACCTGAAACCCTCAGACTGTCAGGCAAAAACTTCAGTGTGCACATACTACCAAGAAGTAAGGCCATAAAATTTCAAGCTCTTTAAGAGCAGCCATCCTCCTTGCTTGACGAAACAAACAAACTGTCTCTCATGGATACAGTTGGACAGAGTGATGGGGTTCCTCTACTAAAGTCCATGGATGCTGACATAGCATTTGGTGCATGTACACCAGAGGAATACATTAATCTTTCCATTAGGGCTGGGCGATATGATGATATTATTGTATATCGGCGATGTCTCGCAAGTATCGTGATGGCAATTATAAGTCAGTTACCAGACGATCATCGACAATATCAGGAAAAAAAGACAAATATATTCTACATAGACCCGTATTTACCATACACATATTTATTCACAATAGCATGAATTAAATATTTTCTATATAGTTCGTAGGGTTGTGAACATGAACAGTTGAGAAAGAAACCATGTGTGTAACAGTAGCCTATATTGGATCTATGCACAGAAAGCAGCCTAATATACTCGCTGTCAACTTTAATTGACAGGCAGTGACTTCTTCCATTTTAAACAAATATTATCAAGTAGGTCTATTCTTTTAATTCGATCTGTAGTTTGATAAAAGATAAACAGAAAAAATAAAATGGTAGCAGCCTATATAACTGCACCTTTTCCTGAATATTAATTTAAATAGTGTACATAATGAATAAAAAATAAAACAAAAACACAAAAATGACTATTGTAATTAAAATTATTTTATTTAGTTATACAATTTAGTTATTCAAAGCACCATATGTAAATGGATGACGAAATTATGGTGTTTTGAATACCTCATGCACACATTCATGCACAGTTTCCAATGTTGGCAGTACAAAAAAATAAAAAATACACAAATAACATTTTTAAATTACTTCAGTTTCTAAATAAATAAAGCAATAATTTCTATTTCCTTATAAGCGGCTTATGGAGACCTCGGAACTCAACAACCGAAAAGAAAAAAAATACCATTTTTGCTCATGCAGAACAAACCAATTTGGATTTAATCCCTGATTTTAGACAAATAAAATACACCACCAGAATGATTTGTTCAATTTGTTCTCATGAAATGAAATTCATTTTCAACACAAATTCGATAAGAACAGTGTGGAAATTATTAGCAACACTAACATAACAGCAAAGCTAATATTTTCTGTTAGTTTAAGCACAAACTAAGAAAAGGAAAACAAACCTTAACGTTTCAATAATTAAATAAAACTAATTGAATCACACGCTATCATTATCCTAGATAAAGTGCAGTTAAACTGAATATGTGTTTACTGTGTATATCAGCAGTGTTATCTCTGGTGGGGTGGGACTCAGGTAGACGATATAATCGGATATGACGATATTTTTTAAGCCCTAGTTTCCGTTAAGCAGGACTAAGTTCAAGTGTCTAACTGTCTTTCTTATACCCAAGGGGTGTACAAATGATCTGAAAAATGGAGAGGACATCAGTTTGTATCATGAATATTAAATCACATGACATGCCCAATAGTCCTACCTGATTTGTTGTGAGGAAGGCAACTGGAGAGGCTTATGTTTGGTCTTAACGTTGTCGTTTATTATGGTTGGCATTGGCAACAATTGTTTTAATGAGACTCTTGAAATATAATGATTACTTCCCAAAAAAGTGTGTCCCCCCTGCTTCTACTCTTTCTTTCTCTTGTTCTCTTTATCTCTCTCTAGATTATGGGCCCCTTAAGAGCGCTCTATAAATAGCCCTGCAGGCTCTAGTCTTCGTGGCTGGTGTCTCCTCCAGCAGGGCCCATAATGAGACATGCAGGCAGCTAAGGCCTAGCAACACACCCAAGAGCTGCACACTTACACAGCCTGCAGTGTTTCCACACCAGGAGAGGTCTCATTCCTACCCTGTGGAATCTCATACACTGACCTACTTACCAGCTACGTGATCTTCAGCCTGGGCACAGGGCTTAGCGCTAGGTGTGCCTGCTCATAGGTCCTATAGAGTTAACACTGGGTTGGCATGGAGTTTGGACTTTGGAGCTCACGTTTAAACACACACACACACACGCTTTACTGTACAGTTAGGGGTCACCCCTAGCCACCATGAGGAGGTAATTACCACACTAGTGTACATTCTCAAGTTCAAAATAAAAACTACTTTCACCTCCTGCAGCAACAACAACCTTCAAACATGTTTCAACCTACACACACACACACACAAATAAACCTTGAAGCACTCCAAACTCCATATTCATAAGGTTTGGTCCCTGAGTGTATCTGAGCGCCATTATCTGCCTCAAAATGCAAAATGGTTGCAGGTCAGATGTGTCTATGCAGGACACTCTTCAGATTTTACCCTACCACATAAAACCCTAACCATACCCAGGGAACATCAAACACGCTCAGTGTACCACAAATACTAAAGGCTGGTCTATAAACTGTCTGTAAATTTCAATGGTTTATGTTTTACTGTACCTTTTGTTGTTAAGTGATGTGTCAGTTAGGTAATTTTTGCTCTACTTGATACTGAAAATTCTCTTTGGAATCAATGAAATTTATCTATTTAACTAGCAATCGACTGTTGGTTACTGGCATAAGGTGCACAAAGAGTAACAATGCTAACGACCTGACCATGAGCTCATGACTACCTTCAGGGACAAGGCCGTTCTTTTGCTCTGAAATAAATAAATAAAGGACTGGTTAATAGAGCTCATTAAAATGGAAGAGGCATGGATGACAATAAGACCCAGGGAAGGTCATGCAGTGGGAGCTACGGGCGAAGCACTGTGGGTGATGGTACGACCCCTCTCTTCTCCTCTGCACCCCACGAAGAGCACCCTTCACCTCCAAATAAACTGTAGTAATGATTTTGTAGTAACAGTAGCCCCCCCAAAAAAAGCCTCACGAACACACATAACCCCTCCTCCACCTCTCTGTTAATTACTGCAGACATCCATCCACAAACAGCGGCAACAGACACCATCACACGTAGCAATTACTGCTGAATCTTTAATGCACTCTTTAAGCAACTCTCTCCAGCTCTGTCTCTCTTGGGCAAACCGCAGACCTGTTTTCCCAAACCATAAACAGGGGGGTGATGGGGGCATTGGGACAAGAAAAAGGAAAACAGAAACTTAAAAACTGACTGTTTAAGCTCTTTTCAACTCCAAAAGCCTCAGCAGAAGCATCTTTTCAGGTCTTCAAAACAACTTCCTACCTGGATGCAGCTGGGACTAATGCAGGATGAGCGTGAAAACTAATCTCTAGCCTTAGCTAAACAGTAACACATGGCAGACATGTGAAAGTCTGAACATGCTAAAAGGTCTGTTCAGAAGACGCATAAGATGCACCTGTGCTGTATTGTAAAGTTCGTTGTATGGTTTATTCTAATTTCTGGTGGATCAGCATTGTCAAGCATTTTAAAGAAAAAAAAACAAAACCCATAGAAAGCAACATAATTACCACATTCAAGGTCCAGAAAAGTAGTAAAGACATCGTTAAAACTGTAGTACACTGAAGTCTGATGAGGTTGTTGAATAAAGTCATTATTTTTTATTTGTTTTTGTGCACAAAAAGTATTCCTGTCGCTTCATAACATTAAGTCCACTGTAGTCACATGGACTATCTTAACGATATCTTTACTATTTTTCTGGACTTTGAATGAGGTACTTACGTCGCTTTCTATGGGAGATAAAATAAACCTCAGATCAAAAAAATATCTTAATTTGTGTTTTGAAGATGAATGAAGGTCTTACGGGTTTGGAGTGACATGAGGGTGAGTAATTAATGACAGAAATTTCATTTTTGGGTGAGCTAACCCTTTAGGTAGCCAACACCAACAAACCAGGGATGTGTTTCCCATACAACGACGTAACTCGCTGCTTCACTACCATAGTATGATGCACTGATGACATTTGTATATATTCGAAATAAAAGATATACATTGTACTTATTGTCAGTTTGCTTATTTTGCTCAAGATAACGATTTATTAAGTGTACATGTCATAAAAATAAGCTTTTGCAATGCTGTTTGCAAATGTTCGTTTGAACTATGGTTTCGGGAAGCACCAAATCGTTGAACTATATCAGACGGAACTTGTGTAACGATGCTTTTGGGAAACCCACCCCAGCATCCCTTGCCAGGGACCAGGACCTAAAACACAACATTTGATGATAGCCAGAAATAGAACATGGAAATGTGCCAACATGGAAAGATCTTAAGCAATGGTCACATTAAACTGCATGCAAAATTTCCTTGGGCACTGCAATGAATATTGACAATAGGATATGATATCACATTCCAGGGCTTTCTGTTTTTAACAAATGTTTTTAATATAATATATCATATAAAAATCTAATATAAAATGTAAATATTAAAAATGTTAATTGTAAATATTATAATATTTTCATTAATTGTATTATATTAATAATTAACATATTAAATACAAATTAAAAATGTGAAATTACAGCATCTACACCACTTTCCCAAATTCTGGTGTGCAGATTCAGAAAAGAAATTTTCTTCACCTGAGTTTTTGATGACCCATGTTTACATGAGTATGAAACAAGTAAAATTTTAATGTGACAGCAGCTTTAGGACCTTAATGAACAGCAATGATTTAATTACAACATGAATCTGATGAGCATTTGTAGTGTGCTGAAAAACAACCCACAACACTTAGTTTCATCCTATAACAGACTTGCTGATAGTCGCTGATGACGTGGGCACTTCAACTTGCATCTAGGCGGCTTCTCTGCCTCGTATCCTTTCTCCATTCTACTCATTTACTTGATGCAATTCATTGCAACACTGTGATAACAATGCTCAGGCTCTGTTTCCAATGCATCCTTCATGCAAGGCTGCAAGACATAGACATGCAGATTTATATGGTTTTGGGGGTGGGTTTTGTTTTTTTACAGATGTGTTCTATAAAGGTTAACATGCACTGGAAAAAAAACCCTTGGCTACAAACTGTGTGTTTTTTGTCAGCTGGGGGAAGCAGTACAGAAAAAAAAGCCCTCAGCCAAGCCATCAAGTTGAACATTGAACTTCACAGTAGTAGCTGCCTTTCTATGCCTCTCCTTTTGATGTTACCTCCAAAGCAAGGGATCAAAGGCTTGGAGTGTGGCGTGGGGAAGTCCCAGGCTCTTAGCCTGGCAGCCCGTGATATATGCAAAAGTCTATGCCAAAAAGAGAGAGAGAGAGAGAGTGAGGGAGGGTGGGAATGCAAGCTAGAGAGCAGCAGGCTTGTATGGAATGTGGCTAAATAGTGTGCTTTGCTTTAACGAACTCTGGGGTGATGCAATCGCTCCTTTCTGGGTCTTTTACAGTGAAGTGTTGAAAACAATGAGGGTGTGCCAAGAGAAAGACTAAGGCTTGTGGGCAGAAAATGTGTATGATACCTCACAGACAGATCCACTACTCCACCCTCATCCCCTCACACACATTGTGTCACTCTCACATAAATATACAATAAGACATCTGACTTGCAGCAAACACTGGCCGTATAAAATGCCGTCCCGACACAAAGACAGTCACAAGACCCACACATATGGATACAATAGGCTCAGCTGAGGTACGTTTAAATCAACTAAACTCTGCTTGAAGATTTTGCACACACACATGCACAAATATAGGTCTACACATGCGCGCACACACACCCTTTCCCCAGGGCTATAGGATTAAGAGGTCTGTCTGGCTGACAGCGAGCCCTTCCTTCCCACGTACCCTGTCAATTCCCTCCCTCCCTGCTGCCTGCTCGGCCCATCGGCCCTGCTCTGCCAGCCAGGGAGGAGGACACACCTGAACTTGACATCGATCTGACTGAGCTTTTCTCAGCACCACACACACAACATGCATAATCACAAACGCCACAATAGACAATATCTGTGTCTGTATAAAATGTGTCTGAAAACAGAACACAAAAAAACATGAATATTGGAGTAAATGATATAACAAAATTTGCATTTTGCTACCAAAAAAAAAAAATTATAATGATGCAGGGACTTCTGTAAACACTCAAGTGATGACTAACCGTTTTTATTTTTGAAATGTATTTAATTTACTTGAAAACATGTAAAATAAGCTTTTTAACTAAATATTAATTTCACTACAAAAACTTTTACATGTTACGCATGTAAAATCAATTAATCTTTTTTTTATAGGTTCATTGAAATTAACAAATGAACTAATTGAATAAAATAATCTTTCTGAAACCTATAATCACAAACAGGACACCCTACAGTTTTAAAGGGGTGGTTAATTATGCTTTCACTTTTTTAACTTTAGTTAGTGTGTAATGTTGCTGTTGAATAAACAACATCTGAAAAGTTACGACGCTCAGAGTTCAATGCAAAGGGAGATATTTTCTTTTAAAGAATTCGCTGTTTAATGAATACAACAAACTCCTGGTAGGGACTACAACAAGCTTCTTCTTGGGTTGGTGACATCACAAACCCCCAAATTTAAATAAACCCTGCCCCCCAAGAACACGCAACAAAGGGGGTGAGGCCATGTTGGGCTTGCTTTAGAGAGGAGGAAGAGTTGTTGTAGTAGAGTGTTGTTGCCATGCTGTCATTTTACGCCAGACTGCTTCACAAATGAGGGTCAATTGAACACTGCATTTGCACAAAAGAGTAACATGATGGCAGATGATAGTCGATGAGTTGAATCAACTCCACAGCAAATACATAAATTTATTCACTAACCATTCTGAAACAACTAGTTGCATTCTAGAAAGTTGTAAATTCTTAATGAGTTTCTTTATCAGTGTTTGACTCCGGTTTGAACAATGTATGGCTGAACACAATTACTGACAATCGTCATTTTTTGGAGCAGCTCATTTGCATTTAAAGGGACACACACAAAACGGTGTGTTTTTGCTCACACCCAAATAGGAGCAAATTTGGCAAACTATAATAAATGACCTGTGGGGTATTTTGAGTTGAAACACAGACACATTATGGGGACACCAGAGACTTATATTACATATTGTAAAAGGGGCATTATAGGCCCTATTAAGGACTTTAAATGTGACTTTTGCAAGTCATTGAGATCACAAGTGTGCCACTTGGTACAGCACCACAGATAACACTTCATGAAGAAAAGAAAGAGACACATTTTCTCTGGACCTTGAATTCTTAGTCACTCACTATAAGTTGCACAACAATATCATTTCTACCGCTTTGCAATCCTGACCAACTCACTCATTCCTCTTCACCTGTGTTTGAAAACAGCATATGTGATCCTTTTTTTAAACACACAGATACTATCTGACCAGTCGTAGTGGGTCAGTGTTTATGTGAGGCTTCCTGTCAGGCAGGCTGTGCTAGTGTCTCTGCTCGAGCACCAGATTCTTTAAGAGTCATGGCCTTGAGAGGGAGGAAAAAAATGAGTGTGGATAATAGGCCTGTTGTTAAAAGAATGGAGGAGAGAAGGAACAAGTGAAAGAAAGTGGGAATGAGAGGGGAGGAATATTAAAGACAAGCAGATCCTGTTTCACTTTCCAGGTCATCCAGGGGCTGCTGCTTAACTTGTTGTCATTACTTATGTAAATTTGTCCCAGCTGGGTGTCTTTGGCTATTGCATCGCCTCTCGTTATTTTTTCAGACTATAAATGAATGTCACTCATTTTTTGAAGTTCATTAATACTAACCGTCTGAATCAATAGGTTCACCCAAATGGTGCTCCTCTTTAGTTATGTAACACCGCATTTTGTCCACCAAAGTGTTTTAGCCAGATGAAAACGCTAGGCTCTTTGCTGAAAATGCCTAGCTATGAGCGCTTCGGCAGCACAGTGCTTTCTTTTTTTCAGTTGAGGCACCTCACTTGCTATGATACGGAATATTCGCAGGAGTGTTAGTATCTCATTTCACATATGGTTTGTTTCTGTATTGTTTCTATATAAAAATGTCAATACAATGTAAAGTATTTGCTCTGGCACTTGTTTTAATTTATTTTGTTCCATTATTATGCTTGCTGTTGTCATCTGTTGACGTTGTACATGCAGAATGTGGTGGTTGGTCTGTGTTGTATTTGTCCCGCCCCTCCACCATTGTGATTGGTCAGCTGAGTACAAAGTGACAGTGATGAGAGCTGCATTTTACCCAAAGTTGAGCATTCTTTATCTCTCAGCAACCAATAAAAAACACTCAACGCCTCGCTATGCTCAATGCTTTAAAAATGCAGTGCTCCCATTGAAAACAATTGGAAAAATATGCTAGCCTTGGACACATGGCCTTAGTTGCACCATGTTCATCGCTGATGCAAACTGCTGACCAATCATACCACAAGTTACTGCTGAAAATAAGCCCCCTTTAAGGTATATTTGGGTATAGATTTTTTTTAAATGATTATACTCGTATTCATGCCTAGGTTTTACAGGCATTGGGATGTGTAGACACGTACAGGTAGATTTGCGCTGCGATAAAAATATGCAGCGAGCCACCATCGGGGCCTGCGCCAGCAAAGCTGGGCTTCAATTTGAGCTGTGGTGATGGACGGCTAATGAGAGCAAAAAAATCCATCCCGTATAACAACAAAATACCACTGACACTCCCGATCGCCGTATTCCCGAGATGAGACAGAAAAAAGGCGAGGAGAAATGAGAGCTGGAGGAAGACAGGCAGGGAATGAGAACGAGGGAGAGAGAGAGGGAGAGAAAACTCACAATGATGACACGTAAGAGCAAAGAGCGATTAAGGATTTACTTTCAAAAGGGCCTCCATTGATCTTTTTTGATAGACCTGCAATAAATCAAACCAGATTGACTCACATGAGAACGAAGTCTAATCCTTTAGTCAGATCCAGAAGAACTCAAACCAAACCAGCTGTTAATTTAGGCTTTACAAGATAAAGCAGGCGAAAGCCAACCTGATGTACCCTAGGGCAGGGGCTTACATCATCTCTGTAAAGCAATCAACTTATTGCCAGTTTGGAGAGGTAATCAGAGTGCACACTGGGAGGAGAGAGAATTACAGGGGAGGAGAAAGTAAGAAAAGACAGAATTACAGGGGAGGAGAAAGTAAGAAAAGGACCAAAATGCAGAAATGAAGAGGCTGTATGAGAAAAGCAGACAGAATATGGAGAAGTGGGGGGGAAAGATAAAGAGGTCCAGAAAACAGGTCAAGGGTTATTGCATGCTAAAATATGGAGCCATGTTAGAGATATGGCAAAATGTGAGAAGGAGGCAGTGCAGGCTCTATTTCTTGACTGAGAACCCTGTAATTTCCCTGTATGTTTGGCCCTATGCCCATGGCCAGTGCCACCTCGGTCATGCCCGGTCAACCACACCGAGTCAGCGCCATAGCCAGCCATGCTAATTAAACCAGTTATTTTTGTGTAAGTATTTTTCTTCACCAAACTTTATTTTTCGGACAGACGGAAGGATCGAGACACGCCATCCTGTCTTTTCTGGTTACTTTTCTAATGTCTTTTTCAGACCCACATCCTGTTGGTGTATGAATAAAGGAGTAGAAAGACGTATACATGGAAAAAATATCAAACAATAAAATATATAAACAATTAATTGTTTATATAATAATTACTGTTATATTTCTACTACTACTATTTTATTATTAGAAACAATATCACAATAATAATAATAATAGTAACATTCTTGAATCTGATCTAATCTAATCTTTATTATTATAAATAAATAAAGTATGTAAATGTATGTATAAAGACATAAGAAGAAAATCAAGGATGTTGTTGATTTGGGCAGTGACAGGGATGCATCACTCAAACACACCCAGACACACATCCACTCATTAGGTACCATGTTCTTGCCTTTAATGTTCTGTTTACTACACACAACAAGATCAAATCTGAAATCCAATTCCAGGCCTGACCAGGGCCTTTCACTTTGGTTCTGAGGGTGCCTTGAAAAAAGCCAGGCTTGTAGTCTCTGGAAAGTGTCCAAGGGAAACTGAGGCTCAAGAGTCCAAACAAAACCCCAGGTGAAATCAGAGTAAAAGCAGGAGCCCGCATCCCCACCTCCCTCTGACACACTGCCTGCACACAGGGATCACTCAGACTTTGGGTGTCTGCTCTACCCAACTAAATTGAAGTTAAACGAGCCAGGGGTTTGACACACATGTGCACATCCATGTAAAGAGCTTGGCACTTCTGCAGCGCTCTGTTGCGCATACTATCTTTAGCGCTGAACTGAGGTCCTTGCCGCCCCTCCTCCTCCTCCTTTTAGCGGGTGTACCACTCAGACTCGTGCCTTCCACCACCCTCCCCACAGGGTCACACTTTTAATTACACAGAAACAGTAATCCCATCAGACAGATGGCAAACAGACTGTCACCCAATGACTTTATGCCCAATTGAATCATTACTGATGTTATTTGCTAAATTATACCAAAACTGAACAACACCGCCGAGCGGGATTTTCACGAGAAGCTAGCGAAAGCAGATGTGCCCTCCTGTTGAGCATCTGTGACAGAGATCAAGAAGGCGTGAAGATGGGAAGTGGAAGCTGGGTCTGTTTTAAATGAATAATATTCTAATCAGTGCAAGCAAATGCAGACTGTTATTATCCGTTGTGGAAAAAAACAAACAAACAAAAAAAATGATTCCTCTACTGGACAAGACATTTCCAACCAACTTGGTTTGGTAAACCACATAACAAGCACAATTGAGAAGTGACGAGAGTTCTTCTCTTAAAAGAGCCAGTGCGTTTGGTTTATGAGCTTTGCTCGGCACCGCCGTTTGTCTTTGGGGAACATCCCAAGAATCCACTCTTTCCTGAAAACCAAACACAGAGATTCAGTCCACAACCTTGCTGCCAGAGCCCATTCATTCTTTCTCTTGCTCATTCCCTCACTCACTCTTTCTTTCTCCGTGTCTCTCCCTCTTCTTTTCCTCTGCCCATGACTTCTGTAAACAATTAGCGGTCGCCTCTTCCAGAGTCCCAGACCACAGCACCCCGAGCGTTAAACTATGCAATCTCCCAATCAGTCCCTCAACATAAATTACAGCTTGCGACATCGTTTGGGAAAGAGACGCACCTTGGTGCCAATAAACAAACAATTCCCATAAAATTGTTTTTGACAGAATACAAAACTCCAAACTCAGTCAGAGTCATGACTATATGAGCCATAATAAAGTCAATAAAAATATTTGGGGACCATAATCTTGGCTTGCAGCAGGGCCTGATTGCTCACCTGTTGTGTTGCTTGGTGTTAATGTAAGTCTGATTGGTGCATGTTCTGGCTGGGGCCCAGGGTGTAGTATTCCATGCTGGGTGGCTAGACTTCGTGCCGCAGATGGGAGCAGCTCCTCAGCCCAACACTAGAGCAGTAAATCTACATTTAACCATTGGGGGACAGGCCACACCATAACGTAACACTAACATTTTCCATTTCATAAAACACAACGCGGCGAAGGCAGAAGTTTTTCTTTGTGCTCCCAGAGGGTTTTAATTATTGTTCCTTAGCTACCATAAGGCAGAGGGCATAGGGTCATAGCTTAAGACAACAACTCTGTCACTAAATCCAATTATTTTAAGACCAGCTCAAATTAGTTCATATAGAATAGCTGTTTGAAAATATTGTCCCCTGCTTGGCCCTAAAAAGACTGGCAGATTCCCTACAAACCAAAGCTGTTGCATCTCGAGGCATGTCCGTTACTGTAAAGTGATCTAAGTAGCACCCAGAAAACTTCCAAACTTTTTTTTTTAATCCTTTCCTAAATATTAGTCAATAGGCTGCTGACTGCATGTGTTCTTGCATGAAAACATGTGGGAGATACCGGAAAAGGACCTGGAAAAGGACCTGAAGAGAACTTGAAAAGGACCTAAAGAGCTCTGCAAAGGGGACCAACCAGTTATGAAGGAGATGGGGGAGGGGGGTTCCTGGTACACACAAAGCAGAATTAATCATAATTTATCATCAGGAGGAGGCAGTCGGGAGGAAGCCGGAAATTACTAACATAAATGCTACTAAAAAGAGAGGTTTTTGAAAATAGCCACAGAATTTCAGGGAACAGCAGTCACATCCGCCAAAGCATCTTTGGTTCTCTGTTCTGTAATAAGGCAGAAGAAATTTGCAACCAAATGACTGTCAACATAAAATTTGCACAGACTTAAGTAGCATCAGTAAGATCTGACCACAAAAAGCAACATGAGTGGTTCTCCTCAAGTGTGCGGTTGCACTCCTGGAGTCCGATCTCAGGAGGCGAGTGCGTCGAGTGTGTAAGGCCACACAGCAGCTGTGAGAACGGCACAGGGCCAGCTGCTTCCTCGCCGGCTCCGATTTCCTGACCTCATAGCCTGAGAAGCACACAGTCAGGTGACCAGATCTAAAACCTTCCTCATGTCCTCAACCACCCGAGCACAGACTCTTTGGCAAAGGGCACCTGAACGTCTTTCTGCTTTCAAAACCTTTGCTGTGTTCACCTTGTTAACAAAAGACTTTGGTTCAATCTGTGGCCGAGCTCTGTAAACCGATGCCTTTTTCCTCATAGAGTTCCCCTGGCTCTGACCACGGTGTTTGCATACCACAAATCTTGCGTAACCGTCAAGTGGTTTCTCACCAACGAGACTTTACATTAATGGAGTAGAGGATATTCATCCACTCTAAATCAATAGTGTGAAAGCCAGGCAGATTGACATGCCTATGGAGAGGAACTCTTGTTTACCCAAGTAAAGTTACAAAAAGAGAAAGTCCCTAGTTCCACTTTAGGATTGCGAAGACTTTCTCTTCGCAAATCCTAAAGTGGAAGACAACAGTTCTGTTCAAAGTGTTGGTCAATACTTTCGTGCCCTTCAGAAGGATAATGAGATGGACGGAAATGGGCATGCAGAGGTGATGGTAAGCTGCCTGTGATAGTGGCCTCAGCTTTGCGTGCCTTGAGTAAATAGCAGCCTCTATACAGTAATTGTAACTTAATTGTAAAAACAAGGAGAGTTCAGGGAGAATGTCATCGTCAAACTAGGTCAATGAGGGCCCTACTTCAGCATGACTAAGCTTCTGACCCGGTACTGCTTCCTCAACCTGTCTTCCTCACACCCTGAGTGATTTAGTTGGTAGACTAGTCATGATTGAAGACTCTAGGGGTGTGTTAAGCCACGTTCTGTGAGCCACCCTACGGAGCGTGGCCCTCTCCCCGGCTCATTTGAACCGCAATCCTGCTCTTTTGCTCTCAGTGCATCTTTTTGTCATTTGAGAGCTCATGCCCCATTTGTATTATCCACTGAAATGACAGGCGGAGGAAGAGGAGGGGGGTTGATGGGAAAAAGGAGGGGCTTCGGGGAGTCAGCCACAAGGAGACAGCTCCAACTAAACATCCACAATCCCCCTGGTTGAGACAAACACACACACACACGCAAACCCATGCACACACTCTCCTTGACTAATGTGCCACGACACTCGTACATCACCCACAAATTGGACAAATGAATTAACCACGGCCCCTGGTTAGCGTTTCGGGCTTTAAATGGATTTTCCCTCTCCTGGCCTAGCCAATAATTGCATTTATCCATCTTGTTGAAGCGCGGTTTACACACTTGCTAACATCATGCCAATCCAGGCTACATTTTCTGCTCCAATGGCAGGAGAAGAGGAGATTTGTCATTGGATCATAACAGGTAATTCAAACAACAATTAGTTTGATGACTCCCCCGTATGTCAATGTCTGGCTTCCCCACAGGCAGGGTTTGTAGCAAGGGGATCTTCTGTCGCTCTTAAACCACCCCACACCCTCCCCAGTCTCTCTATCTCTCAGTCATCCTGCTTACTGAGATGAATTGAGCTCCACAGCTTTTTAGTACCGCTCATCCACACCACTAGGTGCTAGCAAACAGCATCTCCAGTAAATGTGGCTTGCAACTACAGACCCTGAATTTCTCACACACACTCCGTTAGCCCAACACAACACTTGTGTCGAAGGCTGTTGCAGGGGTCATCTGTGCGCTCACAAGTGTTTGAACAGTAGTGCATTAGACACTCCAGGGCCCACAGGACAATTGGGCTATGTAAACACTGTGGGACTTCCTTCCCCACAGACCTCAAGATCTGGACTAAGACGACCCACTCCCACCTCCCATACTGTAAGACAGCACACACAGTTAAGAAACTTCACATACATCATTCAACACAACGAATGAGTGAAGTCAAGGCTTCTACATAAAAACCAGACCATTTTTAAGATTAAAGCTTTCATGGTTCTCAACATAGTTCTCAAACTCTGGATAATTTTTCCTCTCTGTGACCTGAAATCTTTCACTTCGACGCCCCATGCTATGACAAAGCAGGCAACTTATCTTTATTGATATTTGAAAAATGCAAAGCGTGACGGCCCATAAAGATACAGGAGCCGTAAAGCTGAAGATAAAGAAAAACTGCCGGTTCTAAAGGGCATCTAGACAAACGGCACACTGCCGCTGTCGCTCGCCTATTCCATTCCAGCGTTGCTTAAACTGATTGCTGGCTAAAGAAAACAGCTCCAGGTCAGGATTAAAACCTCTTTCCTTATAAATCACTCCTACTCATTGCTAAATCTTTCCGTTCACCAGATAGCTGGTGGAGAGAGATCACTATTCACTATGACTGGCGAGCAGTCATCATCTCTATGCTGCTGAATTACACATCCTCTATGTCAGCGTTCAGATCTTAACACTGTGAAAGGACATTGGTTGCAATCAGACACCACATCTACCACCTCTGGCTAACACTGATCAGACTCACAGAGCCCTAGGGGAAGCTGGCCAAAGATACACCTCCATTCAATTATACCCCTCGCTCACAACGCAATTGACAATTCGTTCAGCGAGGGAAGTCAATTCCCTACGTTTTAGAATCGACCGTACTGAGTGTTCACACCATCCTCTAATGAGATGTAGCTAGCGACAGTTGATCCAGGCTAATCCTTAAGGGTGAAACGTACAAACAAACAAACCAACATTTCCTACAGTCTGTGCTAAAAACATTTAATGTGTACACTGGAAGTGTTGACAATTCCCTATAATTTGATTCGAGTCCCTATGTGAGCTTTATCCTCAGACACATCAACATGGCAAAACTGGTATTCAACCATGTGTCAACGTACAATGCTAATCAGCTGAAATATTATCTATATTGTTTGAAAGCCATTGAGCAGGATATGGCCAATGAAATAGCATAATGCAAGGTTCCAGGAACATCATCGCAAGCCCGTTATTTAACATAGGGGATGGTTATCTTCAGATACGGGAAGATCTCTACAAAAAAAAAAAAAAAAAAAAAAAAAAAAAACAACAACTCAAAAACATGTTTTATAGTTCATAAAGCACCTATCTCTGTTAACGCATGCAAATATTGGCCTGTTGTACCTCTAATCTTAATATAAAACCCAGATTAGCGGATTAATTTCCTTCAACCCTGGTAGAAAATCTCCTTCACCTTTTGTTCAGTTCTGAATGCAGAACCTTTGCTAGAAACAAGCATGCAATAAACTCATTAGTGAACAGACAAGCACACGCGCATCCACACGCACACACACTCTGGGCCCAGCTCAGAGTTTATCCCTTGGCAATTAAAAGTTTAATTAGAAGATTAAAAATACATGGGCTGAGTTTTATCACCTATTACTTTCTCAATTATGTGCTTTACCCATACAAAACGATCCCAACATATCTACAGGAATTAATTCAGATTATCGAAGTAAACAGGATTTCACCTTCTGCAATGCAATGTTATAGAATCTCAATTTGCAATCAGAGGTAGAAGACAAACTTGTCAGTGTCATATTAAATTAGCTCACTTCCTTATCAAAGAGAAACATTTCACAGGACGGAATAATAAATACAGAAGCAAAACAGGGACTGGTCAGGCTTCATCTTTTTTTAGAAGCTTCAATAACATGCCTTAATGAAGATAAATTTGTCCTACTTTTGTGTTTAAAAATAGATGCCGACAGGTTTTTATTTGTTTTACTGTTGAAGCTCTGTGTAGAAGTTTAACTGAAAATGTACATCAGTGACAGATTTCCTGTGTAATGGTCACTTTATCAGGCTTTTTTATCAGAGGAGAATATTTACCACATACTCTGATGTCATTGTGTTTTCTGTACTAGTGATCCACGTGACAATTTCAATCATAATGTTTTAAAGTCTGATAACGAATGATGTACAGTAAAAAGACTTTGCGCCAATGAGCACAAGACAAACACATGCTCTTTCAATGGAAACTTGCTCACTCCTATCATTAAGCATACAAGTTAGATGGCAGCTCCAGAGAGCATGTGTGTGCACTTTGGCCCAACCCGAGCATGTTCCAATCCAAACAAAAGCCCAGTGCAACCAAATTCCGCCAGCGTCACCCAAGCCTCTGTGCTGGAGAACTTCCAGCCGACATTTTGATGACGAAGCGGGAATCAGGAAGCATTAATAACTTAGCCTGATTCATTAAAAAAAAAAAGTTAAAGGAGGAGGAAGGGGGGAAAAAAATGCCACACACAAGGCCTGTCCATCAAACATGACTATAAACTTGTCACCTCCTCCTTGTCGTTTTTCAGGCCCTGCTGTGTTTTTTCTATCCTTCATTTTTTTTTCTTAGTAGATAAATGCCTGGGGGCTCTATTGTTTGGAAATCTAACCAGGAACTGTCGCCACTCTCATTGCTCCCACATTAGCAGCAATTATGCGCCCTATTCAGACTGTCTTTGTGCATCTCCCTCCTCTCCGTCTTCCATATCCCCCACTATGCCATGGCGGGCAAATCGACCTCGCTTTTTCCCGCTTTTCATAATCCCCTGCTCCAGTCCAGCATACTGCACATGGTAAACTTCTCTAAAACAAGCAAAGCAAAACATTCCTTCACAATAAGATTTACAATAAAGTTCTGAATATTAAATCTAAAATGATGATTTAATTGAGAGGGGTTCTGTCCTGCAAATGATCATAATTTATTTTACTGTGAACACAAAACCACACTAGCATACATTCTGAAATAAAATAAATCAACTAGGCCTATATATTGAAAATAGATTTGTTAGAGCAAGTTGTCACATTTTTATTGGGTCAAGCAAGCGGTCACATATATTTTAAATGTAGTGGATTATAAAAATCCACAAATTATAACATTTGTTGGCCAAAATATTATATCTTTGTATGTTTCCCTTTTACATTTTTCCCTTTTCATAATTGTTTAATAAAGCTTTCCTGAAAAAGTCTTTCATAGTCTGCATTCAGTCTGACAACATGCCACACCAATTTCACAAAAAAGTGTTTAATGATCTGCATTTTTTTTTTCTTTTCTGGGCAACAACAGTGGAAATGTTCAGTTGCTTTTTATAGCCAGAATGCAGAAAATTATTTCCAAAGATCATATAGAACTATATATATATATATATATATATATATATATATATATATATATATATATATATATATATATATATATATATATATATATACACACACACACACACACACATTGACTTAAAATAAAAATCTGAAATAGCTAATTGTATTTATAAAATGTTAATGATCTAACTCATATATTATACAATCAATATTAATGATCTAACTCACTCTTGAATACTGAAACAGAAATGTTTACTGTAGATTAAACTATATCGAAGCAAATATGTGAAAATTTCAGTTGTGAACAAAACACTAGTTTGTATCATAAAAAAAAAGGTCTGGGCTCTTAACATATAAACATTTACCCATATATTTGTGTATTAGGATTGAAAATTACATCATCTGCCAAATTGTATGCAAATGCCAGTACTTTCATAGATTTTCATTTGGAAACTTGCATTTAAATTCTTGCACTTCTTGTAATCAATGGATATTTAATAGTCATTGACTCAGAAGGCCTCAACACCGGTGCTGTCACCCCCATCACAAACCCCCATCAGTAAAATCTGCCCGTCATATAAGAATTCACACGCAGCTATCATACAGCTGCACAGGCCTGCACGCGGTGCATGTGCACAGAAAGAGTAATTTCATTTCCATGTTTCAGGAGCCCCTCAGCGTGTAGGCCATCAGTAGGACTATATTTAACAGATGACAAAAGTTGCATTCCAGACGTACAGTACAATCTTTGTGTTGATCTTTGTGTATGGAAATAAATGGTGAAGAGGAGAGAGGTGAGGGGCGGGGTCAACAACACACAGCTGCTAAGCCAATGCAGCTCCATGAGACAGAGAATTTACAACAGCATTTATCTGAGTTCCCCATTTATCAGTTACAGGACAGGATTGCGTTTGCAGCTTTAAAAACAAATGCGAAATCAAGAAAAAGACAACTGTGGCATCCGATAAAATTGGAAAAAATTGTCTACTTCTATTTATTTGCGATGCGATTAGGAAATTCTTAACAGTCCACATCCGAACAAGAAACCTTCATTAACTACTGAACTAGTGCAGAACATTGTGTATACACAATGCTGCCTTAAAAAACACCAGCGTGACACAGGGAGAAAGAGAGAAACAAAAAAAACACCAGGTTATTTTCACACACGATCATAGAGAGCAGCCTGCCAAAATCATCAACGTAAGACAATTGAGCACGGCAAGCAGAAGAAGAAAAAAAAAAAAAACATCTCAGTAAATATTTACAGCACAAACCTTTTCCATTCATTTACCAAGCACTAACAAAACCGTACTGTACTCTTTCACGGCCCACCCCCTCCGACCCCCCCACCCACATCTGCGATTCATTGACTTTACAATTTACCACATGTCGAGATGGGAGAGGTCGGGACTCTATCTGAATCACGACACAAATATGCGAGTGATTTATTGTTTTAAAAACCATGGGCCGATTTAGTGCAACTCCACTCTTCCTGAGCATTACTCCTATTGGCAGACCATGAACAATTACAGTTTGGACTAATTAAGCCCTGAGAATGTGCTGTGCGCCGCTAATGTCTCACAGGCCCCGCTTTCAGTTTAATGGTGCCAAACTTTGCTCCCCAAACTTAACTTGCACAAATCCAAAACAGATTGCACTTTTTTTATGGGTGTTTATCAAGCCCTAGCAAACAGAAACCTTTTGGGGTTTTTTATTTTTTGTGTGTGTGTGTGTGTGTGTAGGATGGGAGGAGGAGGGAAAAAGAAAAGGAGGAGAAGGAAAGAGTGGTGGAGGGAGAGAAAGAGAGAGCCTTGCTGCCTTCCGCCATTCTTTGTAAACAAAAGTGATTTGCAAAACAAAAGGATGGCAACCTTCTAAATAAACTGGGAGTGTATTTTGTGGAGAGCGGCACAAAACGCGAGCGCGTAGCTCGGTGAGCCCCCTGCGGATAGCAATTAGGGGCCATTAACATGTAAAGCCAATTTGATAAGGTATGAGTCTATCCCTGTAAATCCGTATTAAACTATCTCCTGCACCTCACACGACAGGCTATTCAGCACACATAATCCATACGATAAACCATTGTTATTGACGTCTTAGCCTAAAAAGATTCAGACATGGTTTATTAAAATATGTACATGCGAGGCTACACGAGGGATGAATGCATCTTTAGTAAAAATTACAATTTGAAATTAATTGATTTAAAACGCAAAATCAATTTATTACATTTTAAATTAAATTATAAATTAAAATATTCTACTAAAAAAAAATTGTAAACAATATTCCAGGCCTCCACCATGCATCTCTATTTCTTTGCTCCAAATAGCGGAGAGTTAATTTGGGTGTTGCAAGTTTGTCTTTTTTTATATTTTGTTCCTTTTTTAAACTATGCATAATTATACGTTGAAACCTGAAACCTCTGCCAAAAGTCTGCAGGCCTAAGGAATTATGGGGCCAGGGGTGGCGTCAAATATCTTAACATTCATAAGTCAGAGAGGCAGTAAATAAACCCAGCGGATTTACGGACATAAAGCCCCCTGCCAGAACTCAGCCGGCCAGACCTCTGCTCTACCTCGCTTTCCCCCTCTCCTCAGACCTGTTGAGGTGTGATTTTAGCCTACAGCCACCCAGTTAACCCAGCACCTTTCCAACCACAACACACACGGAGAGTGTGTCCGCAGCCGTGTGTCCGCCACGCAAACTGCTCTCGATGAAAGGGGGAAGAGTAGCTATTGTCTGCAGTTTTTAGAGTGGAAAAAAAAGAGGGCATTGTCAAATTGCTAAATGCTACCAAATCATCATAAAGCTTCTCCGATTGAGGTGGTTGGAAATACAAACTCCTCGCTATTACAGCTCTCAGAGGTCAGATGAATTAAACTCGCTCTCTGCCTTCACTCAAACACACACTAAGGAAAAGCATTTCATCACTATAGCAAGAACAAGCCATCAGGGAAATTCAGCTGACACAAGGCCTATGTAAATAAAATAATATATATATAAATATAAAAAAAAGGGCATCTCTGATATCAACCATTTACACCAGCATCCGACTTAAATAATGTGGAAGTAGCAAATGTATCCTGAAATCAAAACACTGGTTCAATAAATATATACAAATGCAATAAAACTGGATATTATCATCTGATAAATTTAATACAATTGAGATTTAAAAAAAATAGAAAAAAGGAAAAAGCTAAGAAATTCTAAAAAGCACATCATCTGCAGCAAAACCCAACAAGCCCTGTGCATTCGTTAAACGGAGCGACAGCTAATCGATGCTCAGGTGAATTATTTATCCTCTACTTAAGTAATGCGTTTATGAATACAACGGCTTTCAACTTCAAAGCGGTGTGGGTCGGACGCCCAGGCAGCTCATAGGTAGCAGACCTCATGGCAAAGAAGCGGGGTGAAGGACTACAGCACGATGTCAAAGACTGAGATCTGTAGGCCTCGTTACAGTAAGAGATCAAACATTACAACGTACAACTATAAAGAAATTCATTATATCTATGGGTTTAATATTTTGGCTAGAGGGCCAGAACTGACCTAGACTGACTAGGGGAGGAAATCAAACAATGATCCTACTTCCATGGGAGATTGCTAAATTTATTCTCAGTAGCCAAAAATGAATAAGCCAGCGATTTAGACAGGGCTCCATCTCAGCAGGAAGAGGAACTATCAGACTATGAGCTCTGGTAGCAGCATCTCTGAGATTCTTACCTACCATACAGAAGACACGCTTATGTGTCAAATACATCTTTCATATTCTGTCTAATTTATGCACAGTTGCAGTGGTCATACTGATGCTTTCATAATTTTTTTGTGCTTTTGTTTATATGTGAATGTTTCTAATGTGCATTTACATCAGTAAAGAAATTACCAGCAAGTGAAAAACAGATTAAGCAAAAAGGCATGTTTTGGGAAGCACGCAATATCAGTGACAAACACAAACAGCCAGAGATGTTTCTACAAAAATGTTCACTGATACTAGAAACAGGAGAATTGCCTTATAAAAAAAAAATAAAATATATACAAAATTTCACAGCAGTACATTTTGAATGTAGTCATTTACGTAATTTCAGGTTACACCACATGTCATTGTCATAAAGCGCACCTTCACGTTTCAGATTAAACCTGGAGCTGATTATGAAAATCAGGAATGACAGCAAGGTTATACTGCACAATTTTCCTTATCCTTTTTATGTTATTTCTACAACAATGACATTTAAATATATATAAAATATCAATCGTGAATAAAAAAATTAACCTACTAATTCTTCCTGGTGCCAGACAACTATGCAAAGATAAAATAAACAACAATCTCTATTTACACTGAAATATCACACATATATTCCTATTACATGTTATTCAACCTATTGCATGCTCTAAACAAAAAGTCCATCATGCCATGACAAAATGTTAATGCAAACATAAAATACATTATATTTAATGTGCATTTAAATCAAATGTTTATTAATTTTAAAATATTTCTAACACTACAGTCTAATATTTGACTACACTCAATCATATGAGCAATATTGTGCTTTCATTCTGACAATCACAAATTCATTGACTGACTTCCACTAATTACCATAAACATTTCCCATGATGCTCTTTGGCATTAACATTTATGTGCACTGAATTCTTTAAATAACACAAGCGACATTATGTTAAGCTTGGATAAATTACTCATAAATTAGCTCAGATAAATGACTAATTCCACATTGTACAAATGTTTTCATCATCATGTCATAACAGCATCCATCATTTAAACTGTCAATACTTTGTCAATTTTCAATTCTAGGTGGCAGAAAAAACGCAGAACATAATTATGACATCACTTTGATTTTACATAAAAATGTTAGCTTCAATTAAAATTAAGCTTTAAATTGTTAGGGTTAAATGTTAAATATCAGAAACGCCTTATTTTGAACAACAACAACAACAACGATGATAATAATAATAATAATAACAAAAACAAGGATAATATTAATAATAATAATAATAAAATGGTCAAACATTTCAGTTTTATGAATTCCGAGACATACGCTACTGTAAGTTAAATGTCCAGTTTAAAGCAAACGAGCTAATCCACTAGTTATCCAAGCACACAATTAAAAATAAATAATAGTGTAAAAAGGCAAAATATAAAGCAGAGATAACCTGGCAAGTATGCATATATAGTCGAGGAAAATTAAAGGAAATAATAACAGTTAAAAGTAGCTGTGGCTGTGTGTTTGTGCACGTCATTAAAGAGCATTATGCGTTCCACTGTACTTGCCGCTCGCGCGGGTCTGTTCACGCGCTCGCGGGCAGCGCTCGTTCAGGGCGACAGTGTATCCGCGCGAGCGGCATGCCACTGTACAGTGCAGAGTGAATTGTGGCAGAAGTTCACTAGCCGACCAAAGCAATTCCTAAACATGGACGTGGTGTTTTAGCTACGTGCATGTGGCTGCAGAAACACGTTAAAAACACTTACTGTGCGAGCGGTCGGTGAAAGCGATCCGTTCGGGAGGTACGGGCTCGTGAGGTCGGGAATCATTATAAATGGATAGCCCGGGTACGGTGGGCTCTTGAACAGCCCTCCATCTTGCCTTTTCGCAGCTAACATGGCGGGGGGGAAAAAGAGGAAAACTTTTAGTTTAAGTTACATTCCCAAAAACTTTGTACGTAAGTGAAGAGGCAAACGGAACCGAAGCACAGTGTTGTTGTCCTGTGCAAAAAAGATGATTTAGAGAAAACAAGCACTCACCCTCCTCTAAACTTTCTCTTGTTTTGTCTCTGAAACTTTCAGATCTAGGCGGAGGCCGTCTTTCCGCCTTGAAATGCAACGAAACACAGGGAATGCATTGAATAATCACAGCGAGGAGATCGTTAGCTAGTTAGCAGCGTGTTTAAACAAGAAATGTGCATGTAAACTTCTGGACAAGTCGCGGATTCGCGGTTATTTGTCACTTACCTCGGAATCCGAAGAGCTGTTTTGATTCGTTTCCGACTCGTTTACAAGAGAAGACTTGACATCTGCTAAATCCCTTTCTGCTGAAGAGTTCTCCGAAATCTTTTCCTCCTGCTCGCCTTCGTCTTTGAAGGAAATCATTTCATCGTTCGCACCCAGATCGTCCCCTCCACCGCCGTTCAGCTGCGGCATTTTTCCCGAGGAGCGCTAATTTTGCGGGGGGCCAAAACACCCAAAAGTTTTTAAACCCTTGATCTTGGTGTGATCCCCGAATCCCGAGTTTTAAGTTTAGGGACTCGCAGTGGCGTTTGGCTGGGTGAGTGTTCAAAACTCAAAAAGAAGAGGGCAATCTTGGCAGAAACAGAAGCCGGAGACGGAGCTGAGGCGCTCGGATTGAGGGAGTTGAAGTTGGTCGGAGTGGTTTTCAGTTCAAAGGCGGCGCTGATTGACAGATAGAGAGGGATGGAAATAGAGAGAGTCTGGATTCGGGATTATTGACAGGGAGAAACACACAAGAAAAAAACTAATGAGATTCAAACAGGGAGGGACTTGAAGTGACGTTTTCATAAATAGAGAGGGGCAGGAAAAAGTACTGGAGGGGGAAAAGGGCTTGAACGAGAGCGAAAGAGAGAGAGAGAAACAGAGAGAGGGAGAGGAAAAGAGCTTTTGGTGAAGAGAGCAGGACAGTTAAAGCGAGTCGCCCCTGTTTGCTTTTGTACAGGAATGAATGGGAAAATAGGCGGAAGACACTTGTGCGATAGTCTGTATGTATCTGAGCTGTGAAACGGCGCACAGCTAGAATCATACGGGTTTCCTTATTTTCTGCAGTTGTTTTAGGATGTGCTAGTGGGCTGAAATAACCCCACTCCCTCCAAACTTCAACTCAAATGAGAATAAACTCTGAATTGCTCCAAATCAAACCTATTTAACATTTTACTCAAGCCAGGGAAAATATGAAGCAATCATTCAAATGACATGTAGCTGTTTTTATGGGCGTTTTAAATGTGATCAATTGCAGAACAGACTGACATTATTCTACATATTCATTATGTCAACATTTTTTTTTTCAATCTATTTAACTTGTCACAATAAATTATGTCATCACTGATTAAACTGAAAGTGGTCAACAAGTGTAACATATCACTGCAGCATAATTTTATGTGCCTAAATATGCACATGTATGTTTGTATATTATACACACACGCATAGATATATGCATACAATGCTATGTATCTGAATATATTTATACATAAAAATACATTAAATATGTAATGTATATAATACACATATTATACACTATATATAACACAATATGATATAATGCAGAACTGTTTTGTGTGTGTACATTGTATCATATTGTGTATATATTTGAATATATAATGTATTGTTTGTGTGTATGTATATATATATATATATATATATATATATATATATATATATATATATATATATATATATATATATATATATATATATATATATATATATATATATATATATATATATAGGCCAGTATTAGAAATAGGTTGGTTTTGAGACAGACAGGCTGGAGTGTGTGCACGGGCTAATTGAGGCTGAATAACCTGTATTCATTATGAATAAAGACAAGGGGGGTGGGGGTTGAATATCCTTGCTCTCGCGTCTCTTCTCTGCAAAAATGCGAGGGCAAACTTTTTTGCATTTCTTGGAGGGTATATGCTTATGGTTTGTTATTTTATGTATTGGAATAAAGCATATAATATATAAAATTGTATGAACTACACTCTTAGAAGATGTTCTATATAGAACCTTAAATGGTGATGTCAGGTGCTTCATATATATAGTAAATTTTAGGGGTTCCATCATGGGATTATCTATGGATTTAGTGTTAATTAATTAATTTAGCATCATTTTAATTAAATTCTATGTATTAAACAGCTCATAAACATACTTTATCACTAGAAAAATTGCAATAATGTGTTAAATATGAATGTATTAGCTATGCAATCATTTACGACATTTCTCCTTATATAGAACATTTTTGCATAAAGCATTTTTTTTAATTGAGTCAAGATCCCTAGAGTTCTACATAGAACCCCACTGAACCTTTTTTTTTTTTTTTTTTTAAGAAATATATTTCAAAAGACATCCTCTGTGTTTTTTATTAGTTCGCTGACTCATAATGTTTCTTTTTAACGTTAACATTATTTGGTTACTTATTTGTTTAATTTTTAAATTAGCCATTTCCTTACATCCATTTGTAACAGTCAAGGTCACACAGGTATCAGTGGCTGGATAATGTGAACAGAAAGATTCAGTCATTTTCCTAGCTGAATTTCACTGATGGAATTATGCAGAAAAGTCTTTTGAACTGACTTTGCAGTATAGCTCTTATAATATAATAAACTGGAAAAAAAAAACATGAAAATATGGTTTTATGAATATGGATATACATTGCGTGCAAATGAAATTTGCACCCGATACAACAAGAGCATTTTAATATAAGCAACCATAAGAACTGGCAACAGAATAATATTACATATACTCAAATCATAGCACAGATTATATATTTATGATTTGTAATAATAATCCCCCAAAAAGTTGCAGAAAATGCAGCATGACACATCTTCAAAGTCTTTGAAATTATTTATAAATATAAGATCTATGGGATAGACATCCTTATAGAGTGTCAATATGATTGAACAATAACGACTCAGTATTTAAAATGTGCTGTCAGCAGCTGAAAGATGCCCCATTGCTTTTTGACTTCAGAAGTCTGGAGCCTGCAGATACCAGACCAAAGCAGCTGAGCTCCTAGCTAGCATCTCTCTGGATTGCCTCAGCAGGTTACTGAGAGTTCACTTAGATTGGGTGCGTTTTATCAGCCTTGCTAAGCCAAGCCTTGCTCTATTTAGTCCCCTGCTGAATCTAAACCTATGACCAATCCAGGGGTTAAAACACGGTTCAGACTGACCTATTCTTTCCGCAACGATATTTTATCATGCTCAAGGGAACAAAAGTAGAAAATAATTTGTCCCGTTAATGACAATTCAATTATTTCTTTCTGTACACTGCCCTTATATCTCTATACTGTGTTCTGTGTAAAATGTTACCTGGTAGGATTTTGTGTCTGTGCATACAGCTAATTACCCACAATGCCTGTGTGTTCATGCGCTGGATGAAATGGCTCTGTTCTTAATTAGCATATTATGGGCTCTCTTAATGGTCTTCCCGGTTGTTTTCAGAGTAACAATATGTGCATTTTAAAAGCTGGGTTAATAGTGAATACAACTTGATTTATGCCAGATCCCCTCTAAGCTAGTTGAATAAAACAAAAAAGAGGAAAAAAAAGTTTTTAGTTTTTACAAGTGGAACTTGGCATTTAACCTTTTCGCATTTAGTCAATTGCAAATTTCCCCATTGTGAGAGAGCCTCTGCACACCATTTTAGCATTTTTTTCCTGGTTGAGTTCAGTTGAATTTTATCCTGTGAATAATGACTTGGTTAACCACAATTATGCGATTCTAATGGATCTTCATGTTTTGCAGGCAAAGACCAACAATAGGGAAATTACTTTCTTTACAACATTATGCAAAGTTTCATTTTATAATGTATATTTTAAGGGCAGACAGAATCAAACTAATTGAGTTACCATCAGCATTTTGAAAAGATTACAGTCAGAACAAAGTCACGCTGATCATTTGTGTGTGAGAGTAAATCAGTTTTGATGGAATGGAAATGTTAATAGATTATTAAAGTTCCAAACAAAGTCAAACAGTGCATCTTTCTTTCTGTTATTTTATGAATCACAGGATTTGACTCAGAGATGTGTCATTTAATTGGCTCTGTGAATCTTGAAACTTGGACCGCCACATCAACATTTAGTCATATAAACCCATAACATCAATAGCTATGTTTCCATCCAAAGTTGCCAATTTAACTTGTGCGCAAAATTGTGCACATAAAACATTTGCGAATAAAGCCCAGTTTCCATCCCATGTGTTCCAGATAACAAAATTGTCACTTCCAGGGAAATTGCTACAAAATATCTGTAATAAAAAATGGAAGTTGCTGCAATCGGGGAAGCCACTGTGGCTCTTTTTTCCAGAGGAAATGCAATAAATGCTGTCATGCTATCTTGCTTTCAGATGTCTGATGTTTGTGCATGCAATCGTGCGAGACAGTTCAGGTAGGTCATTATACCAAATCATTTTGATGACAGACTTTGGCAGAATAACTAAAACAACATTTGAGATGTTATGCAATGAAATTGGTCCACTGGTTAGTCCAGTTATCCAATCACATCCTCTGTTGAGTCAAAGTCATGTGAGTTTTTTGTTCATTGAGGGATTTATTCGGTAAATGTGTTTCCGTAGTAGTCTTTTTATCGGATAAAAAAAATTTTTATCCACCTCAATTGAGCGTATATGCACATTTTTAGAATTTATTATGCACATCTTGCCATTTCCATTCATTGTGTTTTTTTTTTTTTTATGTGATATCCCAAAATCTGTATGGCTACTGATGCATTTGTAAATGAAAACACTGTAGTCCATCCATGGCATTAACTACGTCTGAACATGTCTCTCACCCCTGGAGTCTGTCAAATTACTCCATAGTGGGAAATGTATTTGGGAAAGGAGGAGCACTGAATCTGTTTTCCAAAACAAACAGCAGACGTTTTCATACATGGATGCGAAAGCCATTTATCAAGGTTTGGGTTTGGAGCAATACAAACATGTAGCCACCTGAAGCGGTGCACCAGTGTGTATGTATGTGCTTACATCTCTTAAACTCTGCGGTCACATCGAATATTGGAGCCAAGGCACACACAGAGGAAACTCTCTGACATCACACCAAACCTACATTACTCAGAGAATGAACCTATGACCCCAGAGTTATCTCTCGAGCACAGCCTCTGCATCAAATGTTCTCTCTCTCTCTCAGCAGTCAGTCAATTCCAGCCCACAGTTTTCATATAGTCTGTATAAATTATACTAATGTCAACAACAGCTTGTCGCAAAGACAAAAAGCTTAATGTTGTATGATTACATAAGGTCCTTGGGATCTTTGTAAAGCTTGTGTTTTAGCTTGCCGTGCTCTCTGTTATCTAAATATTTACCATTTATGAGTGCTTCTCTATAATAGATTAGTTGAATTTGTTGAGTAGATATCTTTTTTTTTGGCTTTAGAGAAGCACAGAAACTGGAGCAAAATGGGGCCAAACACCAGCTGGCACTCTTTGTTCATTTGGGTTCTATATAGAACCCAAAGGTTCTTTACTCAACTATACATAACTTTATTCTAATAATAAAAATAAAACAATAGTAGATCATAATAATAATAATAAAAACATTTTTGGAACATTTTTTTTTTACACTAACAAATTCATGTAGGCAACTGCAGAGAGGCTAGCAAGTTAGCTTTGTTTGCGAAAAAAAAAAAAAAAAATCAAACCTTTGAAAGTATGAGATCCCACTCTCCCTCTTCAAAGCCACGCCTTTTTAAAACACATGTACAGCACACGCGAGAGATGGTGTTAAATTACCTCATGTCTCAAACCATATAACATTACAATAATAATGAACGTAACCAACTTACAGAGCTCTAACTTGTACTACTTGACTGCTGTAGATTCTTTTCAGCGTTGATAGTGTTGCCATATAAAGGCATAAATCTGAGGACGTGAACAGCTCCGGGTAGAAAGTCACGGGTTGTAACTATGTTATGACATGGCTTCAACGCAGCGTAAGCTCGTTGTTTTGATTCAGGAGGAACTGTAAATGGTGGCTGCTGTTTGTTTTTGACACTTGGTGACAGTCTCTGCATGGCCTCACGGAACGTGTGGTGCACGGAGGTATGGAAGTGCATGTTGACAGGCAGGTAAGGACATCATATCATTGCATTCGGACAGAAAATTTTTTTGGTCCTGAGATTTTCACAGAAGATATTTGTAAATGTTATAATATTTAGACCACTTAAATTATTGATTGTGATCAGAAGAGAGTTTCAACCAGTATAACAAAAAGTATTAATAAAACAAACCCTACTTTTAATTATATGAATTAATACTTTATGTCCTGTTAGATAACATTTGTGTATTATGGAAATGGTTATTCTATTTTCAAGTGAAAAAGTATCAATTCACATGTACTATTTAAATCGCATTTTCATTAAAGGTGCCCTAGAATTAAAAATTGAATTTATCTTGGCATAGTTAAATAACAAGATTTCAGTACATGGAAATGACTGAAACAATGGACTAAAAGTTCCTCCTTCTTATATAAATCTCATTTGTTTAAAATACCTCAGAAAAACAGGCGAATCTCAACATAACACTGACTGTTACGTAACAGTCGGGATCATTAATATGTATGCCCCCAATATTTGCATATGCCAGCCCATGTTCAAGGCATTACACAAGGGCAGCCAGTATTAACGTCTGGAGATGTGCACAGCTGAATCAACAGACTAGGTAAGCAAGCAAGGACAATAGCGAAAAATGGCAGATGGAGCAATAATAACTGACATGATCCATGATAACATGATATCTTTAGTGATATTTGTAAACTGTCTTTCTAAATGTTAGCATGTTGCTAATGTACTGTTAAATGTGGTTAAAGTTACCATTGTTTCTTACTGTATTCACAGAGACAAGAGCCGTCGTTATTTTCATTATTAAACACTTGCAGTCTGTATAATTCATAAACACAACTTCATTCTTTATAAATCTCTCCAACAGTGTAACATTAGCCATTAGCCATGGATCACAGCCTCAAACTCATTCAAAATCAATGTAAACATCCAAATAAATACAATACTCACATAATCCGATGTATGCATGCAGCATGCATGACGAACACTTTGTAAAGATCCATTTTGAGGGTTATATTAGCTGTGTGAACTTTGTTTATGCAATGATAGAGTCGAGAGCTCGGGAGGGGGCGGAGAGTGCGAGCAATTAAAGGGGCCGCAGCCTGAATTGGCGCATTTCTAATTATGCCTCACAATAGGCAGTTAAAAAAATTAATTAAAAAAAATCTATGTGGTATTTTGAGCTGAAACTTCAGAGACACATTCAGGGGAAACCTTAGACTTATATTATATCTTGTAAAAAAACATTCGATGGCACCTTTAAATCTTATAACAAAAACATGTTTGAAACCCTTAAAATGTTTTTATTTATTTATTCAAAATTTGATTGAACGCTTACAAATATTCCATATGCATCCTTGTAGGGGTTTCAAACATGTTTAAAGTACCATACAGCTTAAAGGAACGTATTCATAGTTCCTATAACTATTGGCAGAAGTACCCACTTTTTGCTGTGATCGCACCTTAGGAACTGGGAAGGATTTTAGTTGTAGGAACGTCTTTTGGGGGGACTAAATTGACTAATACTTCAGAGTAGGGTCTAACCCAGCACAATAGGAATTACCAGTGATGTATGTGTACATTGATTGGCCAAACACATGCCATACGAAACACCGGCACCTGACATTTTTAAGAGCAGTGTAAACACACTTTACATATATTTAATCCACAAACATGGAAAACAGCAATAGATGGACCAATGCCGTAGTCTATTCATTTCTCAACAGATAATGGCTCCTCCATCCTCCAATTGTTAATGCTGTTGCACGCTGCGCTTAAATCATGTCACTGTCGGCCAGCTTATGTCACTTCAGAGTTCCTACTGGCGGTGCGAATGCAACCAGGAAAATGGCCCTAGGGGAAAATGTTGTTCTTGGGGGACTGCCCTGGTGGCTAGTTCCTATAACTGAGATCCTATAACTACATAGCATGAAAGCCCCTATAGACAATTTTTATTTTCTAATGCTGAAAGTATTTTTCCCTTGTCCACATTCTGATGATGTATGATACAGTTCGCATGATGTAATTTCATCATATGTGCAGCCGGATTTTTGCAACTGAGCTGACAACAGCGCATATGTATGGGATTTTAGCTCTTGTAAAGAAAGGTCCGCGCACGCGAATACGTTCATCCACACTCATGGTCAGTGGAGTATACTTAAGTATAGCATAATATGATATAATAGAGTATAATAAAGGCTTGCACGCTCAACTGTGTGCGAAGTGGAAAATTAAATATTCCTAAGCCTTACGATTGTGAGAATTTTTCGTTTTAAACTTTTGAGAAGAAAAAAAAATTAAAATAACTGGCAAAAAGCATATACATACTGATATAGATGCTGTTATTTTAACCCTATTTTCTGCTGGTGACCTCATATGGGTGTATTATTTGCTGAACATTTGTTCTAGCAGAGGCCCTCTCATTTTTGGGTTCAAGGACGTGTCTGAAAAGCTTCTTCCTGAGCAAGATACAGGAAACAGCAGGCAGTTTCCCAGGCAGAAAGAGCAGGAAAAGTTTTCAACGCAGTAGGGGCAATGGCTGACAGCTATCATAGATCATAGTGCATGAGGGTCTGAACTGTAGACTATGGATATTAGTCTCAGAAGGATGTGTTTTACATCATGAACATGCATCTGCTCCACTCTAAACAACAGGATCAAATGTATACAGCTCTAAATGCATTTAAGCAATCCATAATGAAATGAAACAGGTCGCTCTTTCATACCTCAGGAGACTCGATGGAAGTCTCAGTTCAGTTTTATTCAGTCCTTAAAATAGAAACAAATATGACATTGTTGACATACAGTAAGAGTATAGAGATTAATGTAGATAAAACAGGCTAGATCTCTACTGAAACTCTAAAGGAGACACTTCAGATTACAGGGATTTTTAAGCCAAAATCTCAATTCAGACTTAAAATGAAAGCGTTAAGGTGCAGATACCGCAAGATGATGTTAATATACACTTATAACACACTAATACACACTAATAGCAGTCGGCGACAAATGCAAGATCTGTGTTTTCATGGCAAAAGAGACGGTCGTTTTCCATTCTGGTCTGCCTCATCTAATGTAAGCAAAAATTTGTAAGTTTGCCACAGACTGAAGGAGAAAGCTGTGCTTGTGCAGGTATTTTTGTAATGTACTCTTTCTAAATGTGTACATAGAGTTATACTTTACAGTAAGGTTCATTAGTTATCTACTTTAGTTAACATGAACTAAGAATGAACAAATCTTCTTTAGCATTTATTAATCTTTGTTATTGTTAATTTCATTTACTAATACATTATTAAAATCTTTTTAACATTAGTTAATTCACTGTGAACTAACATGAAACAAACAATGAACAGCTGGATTTTTATTAACTAACATTAAGGAAAATATTAATAAATACTGCAGCATATGTATTGCTCATTATTAGTTCATGTTATGTAATATAATGTTAACATGACACCTTACTGTAAAATGCTACTGGTTTTTGTAATAACGTAAATTATTATAGTATATTTTTCAAAATGTGTTCAAACGTAATTCTTGAAAGTGTAAAGATACAAATTATAGCAAATATTAAAATCTTGCCTTTATATCAATGTGAAACCTCTGTTACTGTTGTACTTGGATTTTATACTTTTTATATCTGCAGCCTCTTGACCGGACAGACACAGCAGGAGCTGAGCCGAAACAAACCTCCTTCCGAGAAAACAGCATTGGAAAGATCTAATTGGAGGGACTTTTTTGAGATTAGTTCTAAAATTTAAACTTAGTTTTGTTATTTGACCCAAGATATTTCAGTTTCACAAAGAAATACGCAGCATTTTGTCTTAGAAATAATAAAATAATACTTTTTCATTTATATTTTGTCTTAAAAATTGTGAGAAAATCGTATCGTGAAACAAGTATCGTGAATCATATCGTGATATCATGAGTTGAGTGAATCGTTACATCCCTACCTGGCAGGGTATTCATGCTAGGGCTTAATTAAGAAATGAATGCAAAATAAATCAATCTGGCAAACATTTGCCCTCCACTTTAGCTCTTACAGCTTCAAGCAAAGACCAATCAAATTGCATATACTGCTTTGTTTTGAAAACTACAGCTGAAGGTTTTTTTCAAATGCATTTCAATGCCATTGTACAGGTGAATACTATATCTCATCAATCAAAGTAGAAGATTGTATTTTATATGATTAATATATGCTGTATTGAGTGTATTTATATCAGTGACTGTGAACTTGAACACCAATAAAGACCCTGATCATTTTATTTATTTATTTGTTACATATCCTTACATGATCTGATGCTTTTATGTGCATGCTTGTGAATTTAATGTCTCAAAGAATCGCATAATGCCAGGAGCATCATGAGTGTGATTCACTAATTAGGACGTTTCAACCTGGGAACTTTAATGGCTATTTTTCTGCATAAAACAACCTTGAGCTCAAGTTTTACAAAATCGACTCATTACACTAAGAGAAAGCAATTCATGACCTGAAAAAGGGGGGTCAGAGGGCAAAGCAGATGGCTTTTTATATATCTGAACAAACAGAAGAAGGCATATTTATATACAAACCACTCCAGAATGAAGCTCGGCTGTTGAAAAGCACTGAGGTCTGTGCTCACTTTAAAGCAACATTAGTAGTAGGAGCTTTTGTTCATATTAATGTTCAGAGCGAAAACTCATTTTCCACCCGGGTCGCCCGTGCCGTCCTCTCGCTGGGAAATGAATCCCACATCCTATTTTTGTTCATTAACCATCACCAAAATGCATCATAAGCACAGAGATCACATCACAGTATATTTTATCAATATTAATAAGGATAGGAAAACTCTACTGGTTATTAAGAGACTCCCCAGGCTTTGATTTAGACCATTACTAACGCCTCTGCATCTTTAGATTAAAAAACCGACCTCTTTTATTTAATAACATTAAATCCTGGTATGTATCTTCTAAAAGCTTTAATAAGACAAAGATAAGATTTGCATCCCCATACAAGTGTCTTTTTCAATTGATTATGAAGCCGCCATTGATGTGTGAGAAATTGATGTTTTCCTCTGTTCTTAAGGGGCTCTAATAGAAAGGGCGGGATTTGAGGAGGAGACTTTGCCACTTTGATCTTCAATCAGTAAAAATTCCCACTTCTTCTTTGTCAGACTATATTTGGTAAATAACAGTGACAATCCATGCGCTTTAATAAGATGAAATGACGGGAAAGAAAGGGAAGGGAGGAGAAATAGTGAGGGAGAGAGGGATAGAGGAAGGGGAACGGAGAAAGACTGGTTCTCTTGTTCATGTTTTGGTAACGTTGGAAGGTGTTGGCGAGACAATGTGTCCAGCTGAACGTACTAACAAACAGACGCAAAACCCATGAGCTTCCATACCGCAGAGGTTCGGGGTTTCAAAATAGAACAAACTTGGACCAAAGTGGCCGGCAGGTCTGAGTGTAAACGGAAAACAAATCTGGTTTGAGGTTTGCTTGTTCGATGTGACTCAAATTTCACATTCCTTTTCCAAAACACGTACTGCTAGTAACTTCACAACAAGCACATATTTTGGGACCTATAAACGATGGTTCAACCAAGGAACATAACGACATTTTTATTATCGGACTAATCCTTTTTTCAAATGCAGCTATAATGAATGCTTTGCATGAAATTCAAAAGGACCATCAAAGTAATCATAAAAGTAGACTTAGGTGCTATACCCAAAGTCTTCTGAAGATAGTTATGTGAGAAATACACTGATATTTAAGTTAGTATTCACTGAAAATCTTCCCTTCCACTGAGTGTTAAAAGGCTAGTTCACCCAAAATTGAAAATTCTGTCATTAATTACTCACCCTCATGTCGTTGCACACCTGTAAGACCTTTCATCTTCGGAACACAAATTGAGATATTTTTGATGAAATCCGAGAGCTGTCTGACTCCTCCATAGACAGCAATTTAACCACCACTTTCAAGTTCCAGAAAGGTACTAAAGACATTGTTAAAATAGTCCACGTGTCTGCAGTGGTTCAACTTTAATTTTATAAAATGACAAGAATACCTTTTGTGTGCCGACTCATTATGGGCCGGCTCCTGTGTCAGCATCACATGTATGCGTTATGCTGCTCACATGAACAACGTCGGCCAATACTGAGCTGGCATTCTGATGTAGAACCTGGAAGCGCTGAACGTAAACAGCGAAGGAAAATGACACAGAAGAGAAGATACTGTTGAATAAAGTCACATGGAATATTTTAACGATGTCTTTAGTACCTTTCTGGGCCTTGAAAGCAGTGGTTTAATTGGTGTCTATGAAGAAGTCAGAGAGCTCTCGGATTTCAAAAATATCAAAAATATATTAATTTGTGTTCCGAAGATGAACGAAGGCCTTAAGGGTGTGGAACAGCATGAGAATGAGTAATTAATGACAGAATTTTCATGTTTGGGTGTACTAACCCTTTAACCAATGCAACTGGAGTCATTGATTTGAACTTTAATGTTTTGTTTTTCCACAAATCTGGACCACTTTTACAATATTTTTATGATTTTTTTTATTTAAATAAAAAACAAACTTTAAAGGTGTTGTAGAACGTCTTTTCAAAAGATATAATATAAGTCTAAGGTGTCCCCTGAATGTGTCTGTGAAGTTTCAGCTCAAAATATTTTTTTAATTAATTTTGTTAACTGCCTATTTTGGGGCATCATTAACTATGCGCCGATTCAGGCTGCGCGGCCCCTTTAAATCTCTCGCTCCCTGCCCACCCGAGCTCTCGACTATAAGTGCAGTTATATAGTGCATAAACAAAGTTTACACAGCTAATATAACCCTCAAATGGATCTTTACAAGATGTTCGTCATGCATACTGCATGCATGGATCGGATCATGTGAGTATAGTATTTATTTGGGTGTTTACATTTGATTCTAAATGAGGTTGATAGTGCTCCGTGGCTAAAGCTAACATTACACACTGTTGGAGAGATTTATAAAGAATGAAGTTGTGTTTATGAATTATACAGACTACAAGTGTTTAAAAATGAAAATAGCGACGGCTCTTGTCTCCGTGAATACAGTCAGAAACAATGGTAACTTTAACCACATTTAACAGTACATTAGCAACATGCTAACAAAATATTTAGAAAGACAGTTTACAAATATCACTAAAAATATAATGTAATCATGGATCATGTCAGTTATTATTGCTCCTTCTGCCATTTTTCGCTATTCTGAGGATTTAGCTGTGCACAGATTCAGACGTTAATACTGGCTGCCCTTGTGTAATGCCTTGAACATGGGCTGGCATATGCAAATATTGGGGTCATACATATTAATGATCCCGACTGTTACGTAACAGTCGGTGTTATGTTGAGATTCGCCTGTTTTCCGGAGGTCTTTTAAACAAATGAGATTTAAATAAGGAGGAGGAAACAATGGAGTTTGAAACTCAATGTATGTCTTTTCCATGTACTGAACTCTTGTTATTCAACTATGCCGAGGTAAATACAATTTTGGATTCTAGGGCACCTTTAAGTATTCTACAAAAGAAAGAAAGTCATATGGGTTTAGAAAGAGTTGATGGCAATTAAATTATGACATAATATTAATTTTTGTGTGAACTATTCCTTTATCGTCAAGCCTCTGCAAAGAGGTATCTGCCTTTCTTAAAAATGAATGTTCTAAAAGGGGGTTTTCACAGTGATGCCACAGAAGAAACATTTTTGGTTCCACAAAGAGCCTTTTAGTGAACAATTGAAACATGTTTTTCTTAGTGTGAAGAATGTTTTAATAATATAAAGAACTATAAAGTTCTTTATATTATCCACTATAAAGAACCTTTTGTGGAATGGAAAGGTTCCATGGATGTTAAATGTTCTTCACTGATCCATCAACAGCGATAATGAACCTTTATTTTTAAGAGTGAACCTCCACACTGGCCGCAGCAGTTCCCTCGGGTGACTGGAGTCTCTGCCAACCTGTAGTTGAAATATATGGGGAGAGGGCACAGTATCCAGGATAACAAAGCCTAGCCTAAACCTGAGGGGGATTTGACTCACAAATAGAGATGGGAGAAGACAAAGACAAAAGGAGAGAGGAGGGGAAAAGTCTAATGGAACACTGCCAGACCAAAATGGCCTCGTTCGCTCATGACAACACAAGTGGGTTTTTGCATTAAGATCAGAAGACATAAGATGTAATGGAAAGATAGCGTTATGACATTATACTTATCGCAGAACAACGTCTCCTCATGAAGCACATATAAGGAAAACTCTGGCTTAAAAGGAAATTCGATTAAATGAGATAAAATCAATTCACCTGGTGAAATAACAAAAGATAGTGAAATATGGTCCACCCAAACCAGACGAAATGATGTATAGTTGTATTAGGCACGCTACGAATGTAACAGCTCTCAATCATGGTGATGATACTCACCACATGAGCTTTCCCACAGTTCCCATGGGCACTGTGTCATCACAACTCCAAATACTGCAGCGATGAGAACAGTGTGGGATTCACAGATTCACGCAAACGGTATGAAATGATCACTTCAAGATGGGGAGACAAAGACAGAATACTACTGAGACAAATAAGCTCTGTTCCAAATCTTACTGCCTCCATAGGCAGCATCCAAACTGAAATGGAACATCATAAGCAACAGATTCGGAACGCTCTACATAGACAGAAACTTTCAGAGTCATACAATAGTGCACCTCATATGGATCCCACGAGGGACTCAAATTATTTCAATACAACTTGAGAGGTATATAAGTCATAATAAAACATACTTTAATTCAGCAGGGATGCATTAAATTGACCAAAAGTGACAGTAAAGACATATTATAAAACTGCAAAATATTTCAATTTCAAATAAATGCATTTGATCCTTCTATTATTCAAAGAATCCTGAAAAAAATGCAGTGGCGTGCACGGGGAGGGGGGGCTTGAGCCCCTGCCACTTTGATCGCGAAAGTTAAAGCGCCCTTTGCGGTCGCATTGCGGTTCCCCCCCACCCCTCGCTGAGATATCGGATTTCATCAACATTATCTTAATTTGTGTTCCGAAGATGAACGAAGGTCTTACGGGTGTAGAACGACTTGAGGGTGAGTAATTAACTAAATTATTTTCATTTTTGGGTGAACTAACCCTTTAAAACACATAAAAATATAAAACTTTTGTTTCAAATTGTAATAATATATCAAAATATTACTTTTGAACAGTAGTGTGTATATTTCATTAAATTATATTACAATCCAAATAAATATTTGCATAAAATAGACTAAAATAGTCTAATAAAGTTTCCACATTATTTTAAATATTTTATGAATACTTTCTAATAATAAATTAAATATGCATTACGTTAATATAAATATTATACTGATCTTAATTAGAATCAATATTTCACTCGCATTGTCCGCCATCTTTGATTTATTTTTTCACTTATATTGTTGCAATGAATTCTGGCATTGCATTTTTTATCTCAGGAGACAGCCTTCGCATCTGATATGTGCTACGCTGTCTCTATAGCACACTAGCTTCTGGGACAAAGCTACATAGGAAATCAGACCAAATGAGTGGCCGGACGGATAGCGGCAGAAGCGGAAAAAGAAAAGGCCGGAAACATCAAGACAGAAGGAGCTCTGGCCAGGTAGATGGAGAGAAAGAGGGTAGAGAGAGGGGGCGCAGCGGGGAGCATCAGGGGCTGGGGGCTGGCTCCAGGCATTGAGGGGGCATGCAGGGATTTACTCGCAGATCAACAATAGCACACTCAATAAACCCCCGTGGACGGGGGAAACTGATCCACCTCGACACATGTGAGCCCGAATTTACAAATGTTTACATCCTTTAAGGAAAAGAGGAGAGGCTGTCGATCCTGCTCGATATTTGCAATGAGCTCCAGAAGTAAACAAAATGTGGACGGCCTTTCTATGGCAGACTTCTTTTCCCCATCTTTCTCCCTCTACACCCTTCTTTTTCAATTTAAAAGACCCTGGAAGGAAATTATTCAGTTTGGCTCATGAGCCGATATTGAGATGCACTCACTTAACAACCAGTCTCAGTATCTTAAAGACACTGACAATGAAGTGGTAGTTATTTTTATGGACTAACTGACTGAAAAAGGAGAAACCAGTTGCTGGTTTGGCCCAAAGGAAAATATCACCATAAAACAGTGGTTTACAAAATATATTATTTACTGCAGTACTGCAGTTATTGTTAGTAGTATTATTAGACATAACACATACACACACATTTATAAATAATATTACAGTTATTATGAAATATTTTCCTGTTTAAAATCACTTAAATACTTCTATTCCTGTTATGGTAAAGTTGGATTTTTCAGCAGCCATTACTTCATGATCCTTCAGAAATCATTCTAATATGCTGTTTTGATGCTCTATAAACATATATTACACTTATCAATGTAATATTTTTGTGGAAACCATGTTACTTTTTTTGTCTGAATAGAAAGTTCAAAAGAACAGCATTTATTTGCAATAGGAAACTTTTGTAACATTATAAATGTCTTTACATTCACATTTGATTTTTAATGTGCCCTTGCTGAATAAAAGTATTAATTTCATTCATTAAAAAAAATACATTTTAAATAACTAAGCAACAATTTCACAGAAATCGGTAGCCGGTCATTATCATGCATAATATTGCATAAAGTAATTTTTGTAAACAAATGATTTACAAATTATCTACAGTCTCATTTATACAAACTGCACTGGATGAGCAATGTGTAGAAGTGTAATGCTCTTTCACAATAAGTATCAATTATCAACAAATTTAGTTTGAATGGAATGAGTTGAATAATGTTGTTAGTGAAAAGATAAATAATTTAAGACATTATATTTCATCACTAATTTGTCCCAGAAAGACCCTTTTGGCAGAGGCGATAGAGCGTGTGCTTGTGTTCTAACCCTCCGTGTCTTTTTCACCTCTAGAGTGTGAGCAGGAGACAGACAGCTTTCAGAAGGCTGAGGTGAGGACAAGAGGCTCATGTACTGGTTACCGGCTCAGTGAAGCCAAAGCCGAGCCAGCAGCCTGTGCTTTACACTAACGCAACCCAAAAAAAGCACATTAAAGAGTCTTTCTTTCTGCCCCGACTCAAAACCACATCTTTAAAAAAGCTTGGCTTTAGAAAAAACAACTGCAGGCTGCTCCAAACACTTCAGACAATAGAAGTGGTTGACCATCTCCATGCTCGGACTCCTAAATGAGGAGTCACTCTGAGGAAGGTGACTATGTTCATCTAAAAAAAGAATGTAAGGGGAAGCATGCAGAGATGTATTGTATTTTATATCCAAAATTATTTCGCTTACTGTTTCGCTTCAGTACCCAGATTTTTTACTGGACGTCAATTGGAAACCTATGAAGCCCCTGATGGTAAAAAAAAAAAAAATGAGATGGAAGGAAAAATTATATTTCAATGTTTTGCAATACTTTTGCAAGAGATAACGGAGATGTTTTGCGAGAGAAGGCAAAATTTCGAAGGGGAACGCAGTACTTTTGCGAGATAACGCAGATGTTTTGCTAGGGAAGGGAAGAGTTTTGTGAACAAATGAAAATGTTTTGCAAGTGAACGTAAAATTTCTCAGGGGAACACAATACTTTTGCGAGATTACGCAGATGTTTTGCGAGAGAAGGGAAGAGTTTTGTGAACAAACAAAAATGTTTTACAAGTGAACGCAAATACTCACAATACTAATGTTTTGCAAGTGAACGCAAAATTTCAGGGGTGCGCAATACTTTTGCAAGAGAACGCAGATGTTTTGCGAGAGAAGGGAAGAATTTTGTGAACAAACAAAAATGTTTTATAAGTGAACGCAAATACTCGCATTGCTAATGTTTTGCAAGTGAACGCTAAATTTCAGGGGTGCGCAATACTTCTGCAAGAGAATGCAGATGTTTTGCGAGAGAACAAAGTTTCACTGGGGAACGCAATACTTTTGTGAGAGAACGCAGATGTTTTGCGAGAGAAGGGACGAATTTTGTGAAAGAAAAAATTTTTTTGCAAGCGAACGCAAAGTTTCTCAGGGGAACGCAATACTTTTGCGAGAGAACGCAGATGTTTTGCAAGAGAAGGGAAACATTTTGTGAACAAACAAAAATGTTTTACAAGTGAACGCAAATACTCGCATTACTAATGTTTTGCAAGTGAACGCAAATTTTCAGAGGTGCGCAATACTTTTGCAAGAGAATGCAGATGTTTTGCACAAGAACAAAGTTTCACTGGGGAACGCAATACTTTTGTGAGAGAACGCAGATGTTTTGCGAGAGAAGGGAAACATGTTGTGAAAGAACAAAAATGTTTTGCAAGCGAACGCAAAGTTTCTCAGGGGAACACAATACTTTTGCGAGAGAACGCAGATGTTTTGCAAAAGAAGGGAAGAGTTTTGTGAACAAACAAAAATGTTTTACAAGTGAACGCAAATACTCGCATTACTAATGTTTTGCAAGTGAACGCAAAATTTCAGGGGTGCGCAATACTTTTGCAAGAGAACGCAGATGTTTTGCAAGAGAACAAAGTTTCACTGGGGAACCGAATACTTTTGTGAGAGAACGCAGATGTTTTGCGAGAGAAGAAAAGCAAGAGAACGCAAAATTTCTCAGGGGAACGCAATATACTTTTGCGAGATAACGCAGATGTTTTGCGAGAGAAGGGAAGAATTTTGTGAACAAACAAAAATGTTTTGCAAGAAAGTTTCTCAGGGGAAGGCAATAATTTTGCAAGAGAACGCAGATGTTTTGCGAGAGAACAAAGTTTCACTGGGTAACGCAATACTTTTGTTAGAGAACGCAAACGTTTCCCCTTACTGGCTCTGAAGCAAGCAAACAAAGTACCAAAATGATTTATTGTACATATGTAAACAAAAGTGTCTTTAAATCGAACACTGAACCGGTCTACATAATTTACTAATCCAATATTATAATAGGAAAAAGAGCCAGTTCATTGACTGTTTTGACTTTTATAAAAGGGTTAAACAGCCTCAGTCATTATGTGGTTGGGTAATTCCAGATGGACTAGCGTTCATTATCAGGCTGGGGTAACTACTGCCGACAACTGTGAAACCTGTGTCAAAAAGTCTGTTTTCTGACCAGCCTTCATTTGCATGTGTGAATAATACATAGTGCTTATAAGCATATTAAATAGAGTAGATATGCACGTCATTTGAAGGAAGAGATCAGACCTTCCCAGTTAATTATGAAGATGTCAAATGTCAGGCAGTGAACCTTTGCCCCTGGGGTCGCCCCCTTTAGTTTAGTGATTATATGCACAAACTACAGATAAAGTGTCATCATACAGGTTATTAGAGCTGAGAAAGACTCCCTCTGACTCTCATTACCATTAAAAGCCAGGGAAACACAAGAAACGAGCGAAACGCTCTCTTACTTCACTTTTCTACCATATTAAAGCTGAAACACATTCCACACAAGTATGTGAACACAGATGCACGTTGCCACAAAGGGAGCCATAGCCAGAATTGGAATAAAAGTGTAATTTTACAGTCAGGTTCCTCTTTCAGGCGAATTACTGATATACTTATAATTAATGAGAAACAGTTTAATGTTATGTGTTTATATAGTAATTCACCTGAAAACTTAAAACTTCATCGCCCCTTGTGTTTGTTACTGCCTAGTCTCGCCATTAGATGTCAAACCTACAGATCACCCAACACTCTGATCACCGAACATCTGATTTAGTAACGTCTCGCATACTTGGAATTTGTGCCCATCCAAATGCACACACACAGTAGTGAGTAGTGAACACACACACACCATGAAAACACACCCGGAGCAGTGGGCAGCCGTTTTTGCTGCGGTGCCCAGGAAGTGATTGGGGGTTAGGTGCCTTGCTCAAGGGCACCTCAGTTGTGGGTAATGAGAGCGGAAGAGTGCTGTACTGAGACTCAAACCCACAACCTTCGGGTTACAAGTCCGACTCTCTAACCATTAAGCCACAACTGTCCCACATGATGCATATGGCAAACCAAACCAAACTTTTGTGAAGGCGAAAGTCTATTTCTGATTGGCTGACTTCTAGAGCTTTTTTCCACAGACCTAGTGTGTGTGGTGAATTTTAATGGTCTGCTAGGAAACAAAAACTGTTTTTTCAAGTTCCAGGACTGCAGCGATGATCACTTCAGAGGATAAAAAAAAAGTCTGTTTCATGATTTATAAACTTTAAAAGACATTTAAGCATTTTGTTTGAGGAACTTTATTAAATTTAAAAGAGAAGTTTTCATGTTTATCCACAGGGTAAACCCACCATACTATTTTCAGAGTTTGGCCAACCCTTTGGATTCCTGTGATTTTTTTTCTTAGCTGTGTCTCCACTCACATCTAATAGAAGATGAGGTGAAATATCTCACCAAGAAGGGAATATCTGTGGCATATGCAGGTAAACATGAAAGTCTGGATGTTATAAAACATCGGTCTGTAATTATAACGACATTTACCATCCCTAAACGTGTTGACAAAACAAAACTGTGATTGGTCACTTTACATGTCAGTCGGATGGCTTCTTTCTGACAAAGTGGATGGTCCTGGCTATAGAGCCCAGGCCTTATTTTGTCAGATATATCAAGACCAGTTACTGCCGAATCAAATAGAATGCACAGTTGGCCAAGCATGTGTGTTCAAAGTATGTTTCTGGCCTTAATCTCGTCATCGAAATTACTGACGAAAATGCCCTCTGAAGAAGTTTTTCGTGAACGATAACCAAGACTACACGAAAAATGTGACTATTATGACTATTTAAGATGACAGATGAGGCCAAGTATGGTAGCCCATGCTCAGGATTTGTCCTCTGCATTTAGCCCATCAAAGTTAGTGCACACACATTAGGAGTAGTGAGTAGTGATCTCACACACACACACACCCCCACACTGCAAACCTTGGACACACACTCAAGGAAGCAGTGGGCAGCCATTTTTGCAGCAGCACCTGTGGAGTGATTGGGGGTTAGGTGCCTTGCTCAAGGGAACCTCAGTCATTTCCTGCCAGTATTGAGAATTAAACCACAACCTTCGGGTTTCCAGTCTGACTCTCTAACCATTTACAGCATTTTATTACAACATATTGTTAATGACAATATGACAAGACAAAAATAATACCAAAATATATTAACAACACATTAACAATGTTTTTTAAAGAAAAATCTAGAACGAATATAATTATTCATGATGATAATTCAATCATTGTCAATAATGCCAATATTAACTTTTTAGTAAAACACCAGTAAACTGAAACACTTTGCTAGCAGGTTAATGAACTCTTCCAAACACATCATGACATAAACATGCTAATGTGTAAGTCATGTTGTAAATATGTTCTTTCTGTAACAGCGCACTAAAATACAGATAATGGTTTCCACATCTGTTTTAATTTCTCAAATAAAATGTTTTTTAAATCCATCGACCATTTTAGTCCAAGTACAACCGACTAAAATCAATTAATAAAATCAATGAATATACAAAATATTGAGCAAATAAACCTTAAACAGTGCTTTTCACCTCAGCCTTCTTTAGTATTCATTCAAGCCCCATTTCTTTGTCTTGCCCTTTCCCACAAACACACCCTCAATCCTACGCCAGTCTACAGTGAAGGATTCATTTAATAACTCATTAAACGGAGCAAAAGCTTGTTAGATTTCCACCTTTCAAGTCCAGAGCCAGTTTAACAAGCCAGGTGTTGGTGTGTTTGTATTCAGCCAGTGAATATGTGAGTGTGGCGTAGGCCGGCCTGCTTAAACCATTACTGCGCCATTAAGACCAAAAAGAGCTCCAGAGTCAGTGAGTGGAAAAAAAAGAGAGGTAAGGGCCTGAGAGAGCCGCCAGTCAAATAGGTGAGCTCACTGTGTGTTTCTGTCAGTCACATCCCTCTGAAGTTCATTTATAGAGGGGCAAGATGCATCACTAGCTCCTAACAGGTAAAAGGTACCATAATATCAGCCCCTCAGAGAGAGCGGCACAACCTGATGTGTTCTTTCAACTGTACTAAACTGAGTCCAGGTCACAGAAGTGTGGACTGGACTGCCATGATTAAGAGAGAGAGAAGTTGAGAAAAGAAAAGGCAAGCAAAATGAAAAATGAAGCACTGACCAACTGATCCATTGGAGATTCAGCACAAAGTGATTGTTGAAGGGACGTTGGACCTTTGCTCCTTCGGCTGCAGTGTGGACAAAGAGTCAGGGCCCTTCGTCCACGGCGCTGAGCACACTCAATATTTCATCCTGTCCTGCAGGCCAGAGCTGCTGAAGATCACTTCTCAACCTGGTCTCACACAAACTCAAAACACTTATCCACACTGATGCACAAACAGACTGTAATCAGGGCTTGACATTAACACCCACCAACCCTTTGTGGATTTCAGCAGTGGTGTGTAACTTTGGCAGGTTGAAATTTATATAGTAAAATATATTTTTAATGTAGTCTTTAAAAAAGGCATATGAAATAATAAGTGCAATGTAGTGTTGTCAAAAATATCAATTTTCAGATACATAATCGATACTGAAATAACTGAAATGTTTTTAATACTCATTTTCCGCAGAATAGATACACAATACCAGCTGCGCTTTCTCACTTTCTCATCTTTCCGAAAGCGAGTTGACAAAAACCCACTTCCCTTCACTCACTCAATTCATTTGCACCGGATGAATATAGTAGGTGTTACAGGGCTTGAATTTCTGCGTGGGATTGCACTTATTGTGCATAATTTTACTCATTCTCGCAGATTTTAAAAGCCGCCTCTTAGTACTAAATTGAGTTCTTTTTCACTGATAATTGCACATAAAGAGATAGTTCACCCAAAAATGAAAATGATCCCATGATTTACTCACCGTCACGCCATAGGTGTATATGACTATCGTCTTTTAGACAAACAGTAAAATACACTTAAAATATTGTTAAATATTCACGTAAACACAGTCAGTTATGTTTTAAGTAAACATAAACAGAAAGAAAGAAAATGCATGTGTAACAGTATAATGTTGCGTCAAGTCTTCAAGGGTTAGTTCACCCGAAAATGAAAATTCTAGGTAACACTTTACTTGAAGGGGTGTGAATAAGACTGACATGACACCTTCATAATCATGACATGACACGTCATGAATATGACGGAGGGTTTATGCATGTTTATGACAACTGTCATTAAGTGTCATTCGGTCAGTTATGTCATTTTTAATGCAAAGATGACATTGTTTGAGATGTCTTTGTTACGACAACTTGACATAAACCAATGCATCATAACCTGTCAGTGTCTTTGTCATGACAACTTGACATTAGCAAAACATCATAACCTGTCATAAACATGACATAGCAGATTAATTATCAAACTTAAAAAAAACTACTTAGCTTTATGGGTTAACATTACATTACATTATTTTGGTAACACTTCAATATAGGGAACACATATAAAAATGTTTAACTATGACTTTTCCCTCAATAAACTCTTAATTTACTGCTTATTATAGTTAATTGTTAGGTTTAGGTATTGGGTAGGATTAAGAATGTAGAATAAGGTCATGCAGAATAAGGCATTAATATGTGCTTTATAAGTACTAATAAATAGCATTCATATGGCTAAAATATTGGCTAATAGTAATAAGCAACTAGTTAAAAGACTCTAAAATAAAGTGTTACCATTATTTTATAACAGTGTCATCTTTTTTAAGAAATTTGAAATTGTCTATTATCTGAACTTCTGTTGGTGGAAACTTAAAAAAACAAAAAACAAAAAAAAAACATGAAATGAAAAATAGTCATGACGCTGTTATAAAATTATTTGTCAGAGTATTGTCACTTAATGACAAGTTCAATTTGTACCACTTTACTTGAGCTCATGATACATATTCATGACACTATTATAATGGCCTCATGACAGCCAATGTCAAAACCAACCACATGACAGTTTAATGTAATGTTAACACATAAAGCTAAATAATGTCAAGTTGTCATGACAAAGACACTGACAGGTTATGATGCATTGGTTTATGTCAAGTTGTCATAACTCGGACATCTCAAACAATGTCATCTTTGCATTAAAAATGACATAACTGAGCGAATGACACTTAATGACAGTTGTCATAAACATTCATAAAACCTCCTTCCTATTCATGACATGTGTCATGTCATGATTATGAAGGAGTCATGTCAGTGTTATGCACACCCCTTCAAGTAAAGTGTTACCAAATTCTGTCATGTATTACTCACCCTCATGCCGTTCCACACCATATGACCTTCGTTAATCTTCAGAACACAAATTAAGATATTTTAGTTGAAATCCGATGGCTCCGTGAGGCCTCCATAGGGAGCAATGGACACTTCCTCTGTCAAGATCCATAAAGGTACTAAAACATATTTAAATCGGTTCATGTGAGTACAGTGGTTCAATATTAATATTATAAAGCAACGAGAATATTTTTGGAGCACCAAAAAAACTAAATAACGACTTATTTAGTGATGACCGATTTCAAAACACTGCTTAATGAAGCATCAGAGCATAAATGAAACTGTGTGTCGAATCATGATTGGGATCGCGTGTCAAACTGCCAACGGCTGAAATCACGTGACTTTGGCGCTCCGAACAGCAGATTCGACACATCTGTGCTCTGCTACTTCCTGAAGCATTGTTTTGAAATCGGCCATCACTAAATAAGTCGTTATTTAGTTTTTTTGGCGCTCCAAAAATATTCTTATCGCTTTATAATATTAATATTGAACCACTGTACTCACATGAACTGATTTAAATATGTTTTTAGTACCTTTATGGATCTTGAGAGAGGAAGTGTCATTGCTCCCTATGGAGGCCTCACGGAGCCATCGGATTTCAACTAATATATCTTAAATTTGTGTTCTGAAGATTAACGAAGTTCTTACGGGTGTGAATAAGGGTAAGTAATAAATGACAGAATTTTCATTTTTGGGAGACTTTTGCACACTGAGTCCGAAATTTTCGTGTGCGTTTTTTTCTTATTCGTGATCCTAAAATTTCGTCACGCACAGAGACCTTGCACACTGCGTCCGATGCGTATTAATGAATCTGTTGCGAAAAAAAAAAATCGCAAAACAATACAAAATGGAAACTTCAAGCAGTGAGCACGAATTAGTTGTCCTCTCTCTTCTTTAAAAGAGAAAAAGAAAGAGGAAATATTGGGTCCATCCAATCCCGAGATTGCATAGAGAAAAAGGAGAGTTCACCTCATCCAGGAACTGCGTGATTATCCCGAGCGTTTCAAAGTTTACTTCAGGATGTCAGTGGCTCAGTTTGATGCTTTGCTAGCGATCTGTCTTTATATTCTGTCTCTTTGTATTCTGTACTTTGTTTTCATACAGTTCTGCTGCTTTGTACTGTAGACGACGTGGATCAACTTGTCAGATGGCATTCAGGATTTTGGCGTTTGACGTACGGTGGCTGTGAATTGTCAAAACGTCTCTCAAAATGCGTGCCACGGATGCGAAAAACGAAGAAAATCGAACCTGATTCGATATTTTTTTTATGACGGACGAAACTTTTGGAGGCAGTGTGCAAACGTGATTTGACAACGTGAGGTCTTATTTATTTTTTAAGGTGCGAAAATTTTGCATGCGAATTTCGGACTCGGAGTGTGCAAAGGCCTTTAATGTGACAGCAGCCTAATACAGTCCCACCTGCTGCCAATTATGAGATAATAATAAAAATATCTATATGTCAGTTTATCCCCATGGTATCAATGTCAAAATTGCCAGTGAAAATGAGTGGTCTGACTGTAACTTACTACTACTAGCCACAGCGGCCGGTGAGCAAAAAAAGGTAAATGTCAAGCCCTGACTGTCATCTATCGGCTAACATCTCTGCTGAAAATATCGAAACATTTTGGGCGACTATTGTATGTGAACTTTCTGTCTATGCTAGTTTAACATGCTATGCTTAGAATTTACACTGAGATTGTTAGCCAGGCCTTGAATCTGGTCAAGGAAAACAAATACATGCAGAAGCGCACCATTTACAAACAATAAGGGAATCATATGCTTTGCAGTTGCTTTAGAAAGATCACTGGAAAGCTGACAGAACCACAGTTTATTCCTATGAGACAATGGTAATCCCATAATGTACTACTCACTGAGACATTAAAAGTGTGTGTGACATATGATCAGGCCAAGACAGGATCTGTAGATGTTTTTGTCAGCATGATTTCATGAGGGATAATCTGTGAAATAGATGTAATGTGTGACGTATACCTGTACATTACAATATAAAGACTGAAACAAACACAATATGGAATTTAGATTCTTCTGACAATGAAAAAGGTATTTGCTTCATATCTTACAGTGCGACATTTTTTTTCATTTGAAACTTTTTTAAACATTTTTTTTACTTTAAGCAGAAATAATCAGTAAAAAGGCAGTAAAAGAATGTTTACTTCATAAACTAAATTTACCAGTCGCTATGATGGCGTTCCAATTGTGGTTCAACTGTTTCATTTCTTGTATCCTGAGTCACGACCTCAGCAATGACAGACACGTTTTGGAAGAGGATGCAAAAAGGTCCACTATTCTTCAAGAGAGAATAGTATCGATCGGTTTTCAGCAAAAATCTCATCACAGCATTTCAAACTGAATCCAGAATTTCACATACAGTACTGTATACTTCTCGCCATTCTGTTTTGCTTTGTCTTATTTTCCTCAAGCCTGCCATTATCAGGCAGTTAACTATGTGTGCATTTTCAGGCCTTTGACTGCTTTGCTATTTTTTTCTGGCACGGGTGTGTGCGTATGTGTGTGTAAGTGTGAGTTTGCGAACGTGCTCTGGCTTTGTTTTTCTTTTTGAAAATTCTTTTGATGTGCGTGTTTATTTATTTATTTGTGTTGTGTGCAGGCCTTTTCGGCGGTTAAAGCTACAGTAGATGTGCTGTGCGCAGCTCAGACTGCCATCCATCACCAGTGAAATTTTTTGACGGCTGAACCTCTGACCTCCCATTCCCAGCATCCTCCTTTTGCTGCTACAGGAACACTTTTAAAGTCACATCGTGGCCAGACCGATTTCATCAGGCTTTGTGTGTACCTGGACAGAGATTTGTGTATAAAAGATTAATGGCATAGTTCCCTGAAAATGGCAAAATAATTTTAAAATTGTTAGTAATCATTTTTATAATATGGATTTGCATGCAAATCAGAGAATAAATATTGGAAAATGTTAAGGGAGAAGGAGGAGAGACATAATTTATTAATGTCATTATAAAGTACAAAATACAGCCTGAACATTTTAAATATTTTTCAAAAAATAAAAAATAAAAGGTCAGTGTAAAGAGTTGCTTAACCTTTAAAATTGATCGTCACCCTCAGGAGGCCAAATTAAATATCATATGAAAGGTTGGTAACACTTTATAATAAGTACACAGTAATAAAGTACAAATCATTTGAAAAATATTAGTTTATAGTTAATTAATAGTTTATATATTGTAGTCTCTACATTAATATAATAATAGGCTATATACAAATAGTGAATTTTTCATGTCATTACCAAATTATTACTGTTTAATTAGCTCATATGTAAAGAGTTAGATAATGCTTTGTTAACAACTTATTAACCGTAAATATTTCTCACTTTAGATTAGTGTTTTATGCACACTTTTTTTTTTGGTGAACTCTTGTTAAGCATTATTAGTTTCAGCATCATTACTCCAGTCATCAGTGTCACATGATCCTTCAGAAATCATTATAATATGCTGATTTGGTGCATAAGAAACATTTCTTATTATTATCAAAGTTAAAAAATTATCAAAATAATTATGCTGCTAAATCTTTTTTGTGAAAACTGTTACAAGATGTAATATAAGTCTAAGGTGTCCCCTGAATGTGTCTGTGAAGTTTCAGCTCAAAATACCTCATAGATTTTTTTTTTAAATTTGAACTGCCTATTTTGGGGCATCATTAGAAATGCGCCGATTCAGGCTGCGGCCCCTTTAATTGCTCGCGCTCTCTGCCCCCTTCCGAGCTCTCGACTCTATTATTGCATAAACAAAGTTCACACAGCTAATATTACCCTCAAAATGGATCTTTACAAAGTGTTCGTCATGCATGCTGCATGCATACATTGGATTATGTGAGCATTGTATTTATTTGGATGTTTACATTTGATTCTGAATGAATTTGAGGCTGTGCTCCATGGCTAACGGCTAATGTTACACTGTTGGAGAGATTTATAAAGAATGTTATAAAGAATTTATAAAGAAGTTATGTTTATGCATTATACAGACTGCAAGTGTTCAATAATGAAAATAACGACGGCTCTTGTCTCTGTGAATACAGTAAGAAACTATGGTAACTTTAACCACATTTAACAGTACATTAGCAACATGCTAATGAAACATTTAGAAAGACAGTTTACAAATATCACTAAAAATATCATGTTATCATGGATCATGTCAGTTATCATCGCTCCATCTGCCATTTTTCGCTATTGTTCTTGCTTGCTTACCTAGTCTGATGTTTCAGCTGTGCACAGATCCAGACGTTAATACTGGCTGCCCTTGTGTAATGCCTCGATCATGCGCTGACATATGCAAATATTGGGGCGTACACCCCGACTGTTACGTAACAGTCGGTGTTATGTTGAGATTCGCCTGTTCTTCGGAGGTCTTTTAAACAAATGAGATTTATATAAGAAGGAGGAAACAATGGAGTTTGAGACTCACTGTATGTCATTTCCATGTACCGAACTCTTGTTATTCAACTATGCCGAGATAAATTCAATTTTTAATTCTAGGGCACCTTTAAAAAACAAAAAAAAACAAAAAACTGACAAACTTTTGAACAGTATTGTAAAACCTGAGTGTGGTTTTGTTATTTTCTAGAAATAAATATTAATTAAACATGAAAGTAGACATTTAAAATAATAATAACTATAAAACTACATTCACAAGGCACTAGCTAAATGTAAACGTTTAAATGTAATTTATTCTAATATTATTTATACAGACACACACATATTTATTTGCTCTAAAGGTATACACAAATAGCTCCAATCGATTCCATCCATAAGGAACAAATATAGTGGAAGAGAACTTGCCTTATACAAACAGATCAATCCATTCTTCAGCTTTGACCACATGAAGATGCTCTTCATCACACAGATGGCCAGATACCCAAGAGCACAAAGGAAGGCTAGGCTTACTTAACTTGAAACTAGGGACACTTTCATTCATAGCATTGAATTCTCAAGGCTAAAGAGAGAAACAGAAATCCTTTATCTTCTCGTGAGTTGTTTGTAAAAATAAAACAAGCAGAAAATAAGAAAGTTGAATGTTTTGTTTGTGGTAAAAGCTACAATTCTTGCAGCTTAAATTGTTCTCAATTCTTTTCACTTTCATATTCTTCTCCTCTTTTGTCAAATGACAAAGAATGTTTTTATTGCATTTAAGTACACACTTCACAGAAAATGACCCTTATAATTCAGACAGTCAATGAAACATTTCTCAATGTCTCACATTTAAACGTCTCTTTGGTTTACCATTGTTTAGGATGAAGATACCAATAAGATTGAATGCTAAACTTTTAGCAAGAAGGCATCAGCTGGAGGTAAAGCCCTGTTCTGCAAGCCCATTTTCTTTTCAATGTGGTGTTTAAAGGTGTAAATAATATGTGATATTTTGGCTTGAAAGGAAATCTGTAAATGTGTCAAGTGGTTTCACCTCCTTCCTGCTCTTATTTGCACAATATGATTGAAGGTTTAGCTTCCTGCCTATTCCTTGCTCTTATTGGCCACATGGAGACTGAACCAACCACTCAGAAAATAAAAATAATAATAATAATAATAATAATGCAACCAACTAAATAACTTTATCTAGAAAATTACAGCAATATCAATTTACATGTTTAGCAAATAATACAGGTTATTCACAGTGGCTAGATTTTCATTACTAGGTATGTGCTATAAATAAAACGTAAGCCAGAGCAGCATGGTTCTTTTGGAGAGTTGCTGCCAACTGTGAACATTGGCTGTGTTCTGTCAGTCATGCCTGTGAGAGGTGCCAGTAAATTCTGGGTTTGTGTTAGAGAGGGCGATTGAGCATAAAACACTCACCTAAAAGCACACAGGAATAAAACAACAATCACTCAGGTCACTGAGACAGCCTTGAATGTAGTTTCTTAAGTGGGTGGCTTCTGCAAGCTTTTGAATGGGGGCTAGAAAAGAGAACAAGCACCAGAAACACAATTTATACTGCGGATGGATTTAAAAAAATATTTTGAGAATAAAGTCTTAATGGATTAAACCAGTAAATATTTTGAGAATAAAGTCAAAATTATGAGAATAAACTTCTCTACAACTTAATACTGCTATTTACTTTAGTATTATTGATACACATTTAGGCACCTCTCACAGGCATTAAAAGTTGCATATATTTCACTCCAAATGTTCAAAGGCTCTCTAACATCTTACCATTATGCTGCCAAGTATGCGAAAGCTGCATATTTTTCTAATTTAGTTGAAACCAACCACTCTAAACTGAAGGTCTTGTTTTCCTTGTCTACTGCCTCTGATGCTCTGTGAAAGCTCCTTGAGATATTTCAGTAACAAAATGACTTATTACAAAATTAAATAACTTAAATTCCCTCTGTAGTCAACAATTTTATCCCTTAAAACACATCTTTGACCACCAAAATTACATATTTAAATGTTATTTCCTGTGGAAAAAAAAAATTCTTAAAGTCGGCATGAAATCAAAATTGACACTATTTACTTTGTTTGTGCATATTACTAATCTTGTGGTGAACACTTAATCTGTGTTAATACACAGAAAAAAAATGTTTGTCGCGGTAATCTTTAATCAAAATCTGAAAAGTTACTTCCGGTCTCTAATGGCGTTCCTTCTCTGATGACGTCAGTTTGACAGCTTGGGTTGAAAAAACGCTTAAACCACTCCCCTCCAACCGTTAGTCCTGCTATGAGCGAGAGATGGAGAGGAGGAGCGCTGAAGTTAAAGGGATACTTCACCCAAAAATGAAAATTTGATGTTTATCTGCTTACCCCCAGTGCATCCAAGATGTAGGTGACTTTTTTTCTTCAGTCGAACGCAAATTATGATTTTTAACTGCAACCGCTGCCGTCTGTCAGTCAAATAATAGCAGTAGATGGGAACTTCTACTATAAGAGTAAATAAAACTTGCTTAGACAAATCAAAATTAAAACCTGCGGCTCGTGACGACACATTAATGTCCTAAGACACGAAACGATCGGTTTGTGCGAGAAACCGAACATTATTTATATAATTTTTACCTGTAATACACCACTATGTCCAACTTCGTTCAGCTTCCTGTTAGTGAGGTCAAAAAACGCGTTCTGAAGACGGAAGTGATGTCTGACCCATATACTTCAATGAGCGCGAGACATCACTTCCGTTGTCAGAGCGCGATCAGACCTCACTAACAGGAAGCTGAACGAAGTTGGACATAGTGGTGTATTACAGGTAAAAATTATATAAATAATGTTCGGTTTCTCGCACAAACCGATCGTTTCGTGTCTTAGGACATCAATGTGTCGTCACGAGCCGCAGGGTTTAATTTGGATTTGTCTATGGAAGTTTTCTCGACTCTTATTGTTCAAGTTCCCAATCACTGCTATTATTTGACTGACAGACGGCAGCGGTTGCAGTTAAAAATCATAATTTGCGTTCGACTGAAGAAAAAAAGTCATCTACATCTTGGATTCCCTGGGGGTAAGCAGATAAACATCAAATTTTCATTTTTGGGTGAACTATCCCTTTAAACGCTGCCCTCTATTCAATATTCCGTTTCACTTGGAAAATCTGCACAGCACTGGAGAAAAGTCGTTTGCAACTTCCGGTTCATGGTTCAGCTGCCTTCTGAAAATCAACATACTTAGAAACGCTTTGAACATCTCAGAACGTCAGTGGAGAAAGGCATATAGTTCATCATAACACCATACACCCACCATATTGCTAAATCTACCCTATTTTTCATGTCAACAGAAAAATATATCACGATAACCTTCTTTTGAGACTCCCTTGCGCGGTCAGTTACTGCCGGAAAGTTGACGTGATTGGTGGGTTTGAGACTGTCTTTGGTTTACTGCAGTTCTAAAGGGCAAATATTCAGCAATGGTGTTGACTTGAATTTGCACATGGTTTGTCTTAAAGCATGTTAAAAATACCAGATAGACATATGAACAACATTAAAAACTTGATTTTCACCACTGGGGGACTTTAAGACTTAGGCCGTGTGTCCACCAAAGTGTTTTTAGCCACTTGAGAGTGCTTCAGCAGCACTGTTTTTTTTTTTTTTTCAGTTGAGACGCTTTGTTGTTATGATACGGAATATCTGTGGCACTGTTATAACTGATTTTGCAGGATTTAACTATGACAACATGATTTGTTTCAGACTAAAAATGTTGTAAAGTACTTGCTATGTATGTTCGGAGACCAGCAATATTAATTTCTCATCCATTTTGTTCTGTTCTCTGCTTGTTGATGTCATTGTACAGCAAGAATGTTGTGACAGTTGGTAGTGTTGTATTTGTCCCGCCCCTCCTCCACTCTGATTGGACGGCTGACTAAAAAGTGACAGTGATGAGCGTAGCTCATAACTTAATCTTTATGCAAAGTTGAACATTCTTCAGCTCGATGCGACCAGTAAAAATCACTGAGTGCTCAGTGCTTGAGCGTGAAAAAGATGCTCAGCACCTCATTGCGCTCCTGGCGTTTAAAAAACAAGGCGCTCCCATTGAAAACAATTGGAAAAGTACACTAGCCACTCCCCAATTCTGTCACTTGCTTCTGCTTTTTGGGATGTTTTCGAACCTCTCAATTTCCAGGCACTGAAGGAAGTGATTGTCAAGTTCAAACCCTTTGCCCTAATTATATCATTCACCCAAGTTTTTTTAAATTAATTATTAATTCGATTGGGCCAGGTTTGGTGTCTCTCATCAACAAGTGTCTCTAAACAGGCTCTGTTCCTGCCAATCTTAAAGTGGCTATGGTCACTCCTTTGCTCAAGAAGCCTGTGACGAGACGGGCGGGCGAGAGCCGTGAGGGAACGGCGCAAGGCCGGTGACGCAGGTGATAATGAGCATCACCTGCGAGGCACGCCAGCCACGAGTCTCTCAAGGAGGAGCTCCGGAGGCATAAAAGGAGGAGCAATGACAGTGAAGGACGAGAGAGGACCAGGCCTGGACTTTACGTTTTGTTTTATTATGTTGGTGTGGCCGGCAGACGTCCACGAGGGTCTGCCTGCATTACTTTCGTTTTGTTCTTTGTTTATTTTATTAAAGATTATTGTTTTAACATTCGCCGGTTTCCGCCTCCTTCTTCCTGTACATACGAAGTGTGTTACATTGGTGCCGAAACCCGGGAGGAAGGAGGGACATGCTGTCAGAGAGCCCTCGCTGCTGAGGGGGAGTGTGAAAACCGCGAGAGGCTGCCCGAGGCGGTGGTGCTGGAACATAGTGACAGGTGGGACGAAGAGCTCGGTGCCGTGCCCCTGGGATGCGGTGGGGTGGCTGCTGTCCAAGAGGGAGCGGAGGAGTCGCCGCCGTTCGCTGTGGGCCGGAGCCTGCTGCCATCCGCCATGAAGGGGAGGAGCAGGGAATGGGGGACTCGTTGCCGGCTGTCCTCAGTTGGAGGAGCCATCGCCGGCCGCCAGGGGACGGAGGAGGATCGAGCCATCAACGGAGCGTCCAGTACAATCGCATGGCACCGGGAGGAAGAGCCTCTCGGTTGGCTGAGGTCCAAGCGGCAGTGGTTCTGGGAACCGGACCAATAATTTTTTTTTCCCTCTTTTTCCTCTCTACCCTCTCTCGTTCTGTCACTCCCCTTGCTTCCGTCTCCTTTCTCTCGTCTCGTCTGTCCTTACCCCCAGGTGCTGCGGCCGCAGAGACAGGCCCCAGGGGGTAGTAGAGTGCAGTCTCGGGAGTACCCCCCGGCCTGCGAGGGTCGATTTGGGTATGTGACGAACAGGTTGGGCGAGAGCCGTGAGGGAACGGCACGAGGCCGGTGACGCAGGTGATGCACCGGCCTTGAGTCTCTCACGGAGGAGCTCCGGAGGCATAAAAGGAGGAGTTAAAATTGTGCTGGATCAACTCCAACATTTTCTGACAAATAATTGTATTTATGAAGTTTTTCAATCTGGTTTTAAGTCCACCTTCTTGAGAGTGTTAAACGATATTTATCACTCTACTGATTCCGGAGATTCTGTGGTTCTGATTCTTTTAGATTTATCAGCTGCATTTGATACTATCGACCACCCTACTCTGTTATCTAGACTAGGGTCTTGGGTGTGTCTAAAACATCAGTTTTGAAATGGTTTCAGTCATACCTGTCTGACAAAGTTTTTAGTGAAGATGGGTATTTTCACCTCCTCCATGGCACCTCTGACCTGAAGCCTTCTGCGGGGCTCTATTTTGGCTCCCTCTCTATTTTCTCTCTACATGTTACCTCTGGGCTCTATTCTAAGGAAACATGTGTCTTTTCATTTATATGCGGACGATACTCAAATTTATCTGCCAAGCAAAAGAAACAATCCTACAGCGATTACATCTCTTCTGCAAATGCTTAGAGGAAGTTAAATCACGGCTATCCCAAAATTTCCTCTTCCTAAATGAAGATAAGGCTGCGGTTATTGTTTTCAGCCCAAATAAGAATTCTCAACTCTCAAAACCCCTGATTTGGAAAGTTTGTTTTTAGATCCTCACAGGTGTGGAACTTATGTGTTGTTGTTTTTGACCAGTCTTTAAAATTTGACAAACATATCTCCTTAGTAATCGGATCCAGCTTTTATCAGCTTCGTCTATGGTCTAAAATCAAAGACTTTCTCAGTCCCAAAACTCTAGAAATGGCTGTTCATGCGTTTGTTACATCTCAGCTAGATTACTGCAACTCTTTATATTGCAGTATATCTAAGTCTCAAATTGCTCGCTTTCAGCTAGTCCAAAACGCTGCAAGTTTAGTAAACATGAACATATCACTCCAATTCTCAGATCTCTCCACTGGTTGCCAGTTCACCAGAGAATAGACTTTAAAATTCTCCTTTTTGTATATAAATCTCTACATAACCTAGCTCCTGTGTACCACTCTGAACTTCTTCATCCATACACTCCGTCTAGAAGCCCAAGATCCTGCGCCCGGGATCTCCTGGTAGTCCCTCACTTTAGACTCAAATGTAGAGGGGAGCGTGCATTTGGGGTGGCAGGACCACGACTCTGGAACGGAGCCCCTACTCTTTCCGTTTTTAAGTCTCTTTTAAAAACCTGTTTTCTCTAGTATACCGATTCATTTTTTTGGTTGTTTTTTTTTATTTATATTTGAGTTTTGATTTCTATTTTTGGTCCTCCTGCCTGTGATGCTGACTCAGGAGCCGGCCGATACTGAGCCGGCATTCAGATGTAAACATGGAAGCGCTGCACAGCATCAACAGTGTAGGAGAATGACAGGGTATATTACAAAATTATAACTACTTCAATCTCATAATGTTAAGACTTTATTCTAAGAATATGAACTTCTTTTGAAACTTTTTTTTGTATTATTATTTATCATTTAAACACCTAATTCTGCTATTGGGCTACAGTAAAGCCTTATGAATTAAGAACGCCATAAATCAGAAAGGTCGCCATGCAGGGAGAATTTTGTCAAGCCTCCTTTTGACAACAAATACTGAGAGATATTCTTACTAAAAGCCTGTCTGTTCATAGTAGGGAGCATTTTTTTTTTTCTCCTTGAATTGTTAGATTTTTCAAAAGACTTAATTAGAGTCAAGTCATTCATCTACTTTAAAAGGATTTTGTGCATTTAGCTGAAGCCAACTTTTGGGATTCTGGAAGATCTGACAAAGTCCAACATTTAATCACAGAATTATTTTTAGACTAATTACTGGTTTTCCTCTGTTAAGAGCAAAATCTACTTTCCAAATGATCATTTATCCACCTTCTGCTATTTCTTTGCCCAAAAAAGAGAGTGTGTCTTTTCAGTTCCACATTGTGTGTTCTGGGCAGGTGTTTCAGATCATTTCCCTTTCTCTCGTCCATTCCTCCTGCCCCCTACGCTGATTTGAATTTCTGCCCTGGCCTATGGGGATTCAGCGATTTGACCATATTTTATTTATCAATTTTTTGTAAAAGCTAATATTCAGCAGCTGTGATCTATAGCAGAATTACAATTTTCAGGGTCAAGAATGATTCTGATACAGTGAAGAATGGGTACAATTGCTGTTAGGAAAAAAAAAAGAAGAGCAGAAAGGAAAAAGAAAAGAGGGGAAAAAAAAACACACATGAGCTGTCTTTAAAAATAAATGAGAAAATCGGTAATCCCAGAGTCACTGCATGGAAAAAAGAAAATCAATACTTCTCTCAATTCACCTGGGCCATCCAGAATCCTTGAAACGAACAAAAGTTGTGAAATTTGTTGCCAATACCATACATCTTTCTCAGAATGGCAGCCATCTTTAAAAATAAACTAGCTGGTGAGACGGGCGGATGAGTGTGTGTTTACACGTCAGGATATGATGTGTTTACGTGCAGCACAACAACAGATTCTAATTGGGTGCAGAGTCAAGCCGCTATAGGAGCCATTTTTTTTAACCTTCTCGTTTCTGAAGCAGCTGTTCTCTCTGGTCATCTTTCCTCTTCAGAAGCAGGGGCAGGCGAGACTAGAAGAGGGACATCATACAGATTTTGTAACCTTTGAACCATCCATTCAATTGACCCTGTATGCCAACCTGCAGGGACCCCCATGCATGAATCTGCCTCCATTTCCTGCCCTGGGAGAAAAACGCCAGACCAGCGCTGCCATTGGATGCACGCTCATGAATATTTAATCTATTCCCCCAGCTAAGGAGGAGGTATCGCCGAGGGGGACCGAGAGACAGACATGGGGGGGCCCACCGCCGTGCCCTTTTCCAGGCGTCGCGTCAAGACAATGAAACGCACACATACACACAAATGCACTCCTCTCCCCACCCTGGTGTTTATGGAGTACCATCACACACAAGCTTCATCCACAGAATCCGGTGCTCCCCCCTTCAGTCCGGGCCATCTACATACGGATGTGCTAAGCGATGCCCCCCCCAGTTCATTAGTGTGCTCTTCAGTAGCCTGTCATAGAGGATGTGCTCCATCAAAGCTGATTGACTCTCGTTTTCCAGAGAGATGTCGCAGGGTATCACCGCTCGCTCAGATCTCCTGCTATGGGGAACATGAATGGCAGGCTGCCTTTTGAAGACAGTGATTTTCCACTGATGCCTCCCAGTTGGAAATTTAGAATCTTGTCTGGTAAGACACCATATGCAAAGTAAGTCATGCCATGCAACCCAACAGTCAGGCCAAGACATCCATCACATAATAACTGATCTTTCTCCACTTCCTGCATAGCACTTTCATGGTCCAGCTGAAACATCTACAGAATGTAAATAGTTTACATAACACTACATCCATCCATCCATCCATCTATCTGTCACAATATCTATATGTCGTTCTTTCTATCTCTCTATCTATCGTTCTATCTATCTGTCTATCGTTCTATCTATCTAATCTCAGTAGTAACAAATTCAACATACTATAACTGTAGTCAGCTATTATATAGCAATATAAACTACCTCTGTCGTTCTATCCATCTATATCATTCTATCTATCGTTCTATCTATCTATCTATCTATCTATCTATCTATCTATCTATCTATCGTTCTATCTATCGTTCTATCTATCTATCTATATCTATCTAATCTCAATAGTAACAAATTCGACATACTATAACTGTAGTCAGCTATTATATAGCTATATACAATATATATGAATCTATCTATCTGTCTGTCATTCTATTCATCTATCTATCATTCTATCTATCTGTCTGTCATTCTATCTATCTGTCGTTCTATTCATCTGTCATTCTATCTAATCTCAATAGTAACAAATTCGACATACTATAACTAGTCAGCTATTATATAGCAATATAAACTATCTCTGTCATTCTATCCATCTCTATCTATCTATCTATCTATCTATCTATCTATCTATCTAATCTCAATAGTAACAAATTCGACAAACTATAACTGTAGTCAGCTATTATATAGCTATATACAATATATATGAATCTATCTATCTATCTATCTATCTATCTATCTATCTTTCTAATCTCAATAGTAACAAATTCGACAAACTATAACTGTAGTCAGCTATTATATAGCTATATACAATATATATGAATCTATCTATCTATCTGTCTGTCATTCTATTCATCTATCTATCATTCTATCTATCTGTCTGTCATTCTATCTATCTGTCGTTCTATTCATCTGTCATTCTATCTAATCTCAATAGTAACAAATTCGACATACTATAACTAGTCAGCTATTATATAGCAATATAAACTATCTCTGTCATTCTATCCATCTCTATCTATCTATCTATCTATCTATCTATCTATCTATCTATCTATCTATCTATCTATCTATCTATCTATCTATCTATCTAATCTCAATAGTAACAAATTCAACATACTATAACTGTAGTCAGCTATTATATAGCAATATACAATATATATGAATCTATCTATCTATCTATCTATCTATCTATCTATCTATCTATCTATCTATCTATCTATCTATCTATCTATCTTTCTAATCTCAATAGTAACAAATTCGACAAACTATAACTGTAGTCAGCTATTATATAGCTATATACAATATATATGAATCTATCTATCTATCTATCTATCTATCTATCTATCTATCTATCTATCTATCTATCTATCTATCTTTCTAATCTCAATAGTAACAAATTCGACAAACTATAACTGTAGTCAGCTATTATATAGCTATATACAATATATATGAATCTATCTATCTATCTGTCTGTCATTCTATTCATCTATCTATCATTCTATCTATCTGTCTGTCATTCTATCTATCTGTCGTTCTATTCATCTGTCATTCTATCTAATCTCAATAGTAACAAATTCGACATACTATAACTAGTCAGCTATTATATAGCAATATAAACTATCTCTGTCATTCTATCCATCTCTATCTATCTATCTATCTATCTATCTATCTATCTATCTATCTATCTAATCTCAATAGTAACAAATTCAACATACTATAACTGTAGTCAGCTATTATATAGCAATATAAACATACTATATATGAATCAATCGATCTATCTGTCTGTCATTCTATCCATCTCTGTCGTTCTATCTATCTATCTATCTAATCTCAATAGTAACAAATTCAACATACTATAACTGTAGTCAGCTATTATATAGCAATATAAACATACTATATATGAATCAATCGATCTATCTGTCTGTCATTCTATCCATCTCTGTCGTTCTATCTATCTATCTATCTATCTATCTATCTATCTATCTATCTATCTATCTATCTATCTATCTATCTAATCTCAATAGTAACAAATTCGACATACTATAACTGTAGTCAGCTATTATATAGCAATATAAACTACCTCTGTCGTTCTATCCATCTATATCATTCTATCTATCGTTCTATCGTTCTATCTATCTATCTATCTATCTATCTATCTATCTATCTATCTATCTATCTATCTATCTATCTATCTATCTATCTATCTATCTATCTATCTATCTATCGTTCTATCTATCGTTCTATCTATCTATCTATATCTATCTAATCTCAATAGTAACAAATTCGACATACTATAACTGTAGTCAGCTATTATATAGCAATATAAACATACTATATATGAATCAATCGATCTATCTGTCTGTCATTCTATCCATCTCTGTCGTTCTATCTATCTATCTATCTATCTATCTATCTATCTATCTATCTATCTATCTATCTATCTATCTATCTATCTATCTATCTAATCTCAATAGTAACAAATTCGACATACTATAACTGTAGTCAGCTATTATATAGCAATATAAACTACCTCTGTCGTTCTATCCATCTATATCATTCTATCTATCGTTCTATCTATCTATCTATCTATCTATCTATCTATCTATCTATCTATCTATCTATCTATCGTTCTATCTATCGTTCTATCTATCGTTCTATCTATCTATCTATATCTATCTAATCTCAATAGTAACAAATTCGACATACTATAACTGTAGTCAGCTATTATATAGCAATATAAACTATCTATCTCTGTCATTCTATCCATCTCTATCGTTCTATCTATCTATCGTTCTATCTATCTATCTATCGTTCTATCTATCTATCTATCGTTCTATCTATCTATCTATCTATCTATCTATCTATCTATCTATCTAATCTCAATAGTAACAAATTCGACATACTATAACTGTAGTCAGCTATTATATAGCAATATAAACTACCTCTGTCGTTCTATCCATCTATATCATTCTATCTATCTATCTATCTATCTATCTATCTATCTATCTATCTATCTATCTATCTATCTATCTATCTATCTATCTATCTATCTATCTATCTATCTATCTATCTATCTATCGTTCTATCTATCTATCTATCTATATCTATCTATTCTCAATAGTAACAAATTCTACAAACTATAACTATAGTCAGCTATTATATAGCAATATAAACATAATATATATGAATATATCTATCTATCTCTGTCTGTCGTTCTATTCATCTATCTGTCATTCTATCTATCTGTCGTTCTATCTAATCTCAATAGTAACAAATTCGACATACTATAACTTAAATATATAGCAATTTCATCATACTATATATAAATTAGCCTATCTATATGATATTGTCATATTCCTATATAGTATTTATATAGTATTGACAAATATATGAATTCTGTCCGTCCGTGTGACTACAATCAGCTATGTATAACAATTTTAACATACTATATAAGTAATCTATTTATCTATCTACATGTCCATCCATCCATCCATCCATCCATCCATCCATCCGTCTGTGACTATCCTGCTGAAAAATCCAGCAGGTAAGGTATGTTTTGCATGCTCATACCACCAGCATGCTGGTTGCTGGTTTGCTAGTCACCAGCATGGGGAAAATATATTAAAATATACACATATACTATATATCTGTTTGTTTTCCAGTATATGAGTGTAGAAACTTCTCTGAAAAAAACCTTATAAGTGAGAGTAGGTCAGTGTATCGGAAGTGCAGGGTGGAGGTGAGCAGTTTAGATTAGGTGATATCAGGTCTGCTTCTTTGTTCACGGTGTAACTTCTGCCTTCACACACATGCTCACACTACAGCAGCACAGAAGAGACAAAGGGAGAGAGTGAGTAGCACAATGGTGGTTTGACTGTGGTTAAAAAGTAAAATGTACTGTACTTATACTCCATTCTTCTGTTCCACAACAATCCTTTAAGACATAAGCCTGTAAACTGGGCTCAAAAGACAACATGTTAAGAAAAGTGTCCAACATTACATGTCTAATGAGAGCAAGAACACGCTGCATGGGTGAAATGCAATACTGCTTTAATGACAGTGTTAAAACTAGACAAGCGTTTAGTATTTCTACATAAAACAGTAATCATAAAAGTAATCACTATTTGAACAAATATAAGATTATTCAAACAAGTAGTCAGAGGGTCCTGATCATTGCTAGGCCTCTGGCCTGTAGCAAACAGCCACTTGTAAAGTCACACCCACTGACACACAATAGTCCACAGTGCAAACATAGTATCAGATCCATGGTTCCAACTGATGGGTATTCACTCACATAATGGGACACACCAGAAGAAAACATAATTGATGGATGTCATGTCACATCAACTGCATTCATTATTCACAGGAGAATGAGGATATTGTCGTGTGCATTTGTGCAAAACGTTTGTACAATTGCACACAGTTACCCAGATAATAAATTAAAATGATAATAAAAAAGAAACCTATTATCCCATTGTGCTTAACAAGAGAGGCCACAGATCTTCGTATAGTAACTTAAATTTAACACACACACACACAGCCATCTGCATTATCTATAGGGTGAAATATTATCCCTGGATGTGTGAACGAGTAAAAATAGAGAGAGAGATGTACAGTTTAAACATGACCTCCCATCATGCTCTCCAGCAACCTCAGAAAGTCAGCAAACACCGGTGATCATTTCTGCATGGTGCATGTGCTAATGTGACATCAATTTTAGTGTCAATTTAAAGTGATAGTTTTTAAAGTTTTAAAGGGGTCCCTGATTATGATTTCACTTTTTTAACCTTAGTTAGAGTGTAATATTGCTGTTTGAGCATAAACAACATCTGCAAAGTTACGACGCTCAAAGTTCAATACAAAGGTAGGTATATTCTTTGAGTTGTTGTAGTAGAGTGTTGTGCCATGCATTTTACGTCAGACTGCTTCACAAATGAGGGTCAATTCAATGCTGGATTTGCACTAAAGATTAAAGGAATAGTTCACCCAAAAATGAAAATTTGATGTTTATCTGCTTACCCCCAGTGCATCCAAGATATAGGTGACTTTTTTTCTTCAGTCGAATGCAAATTATGATTTTTAACTGCAACCGCTGCCGTCTGTCAGTCAAATAATAGCAGTAGATGGGAACTTCAACTATAACAGTAAATAAAACTTGCTTAGACAAATCAAAATTAAAACCTGCGGCTCGTGGCGACACATTAATGTCCTAAGACACGAAACGATCGGTTTGTGCGAGAAACCGAACATTATTTATATAATTTTTACCTCTAATACACCACTATGTCCAACTTCGTTCAGCTTCCTGTTAGTGAGGTCAAAAAACGCGTTCTGAAGACGGAAGTGATGTCTGACCCATATACTTCAATGAGCGCGAGACATCACTTCCGTTGTCAGAGCGCAATCAGACCTCACTAGCCGAAAGCTGAACGAAGTTGGACATAGTGGTGTATTAGAGGTAAAAATGATATAAATACTGTTCGGTTTCTCGCACAAACCGATCGTTTCGTGTCTTAGGACATCAATGTGCCGTCACGAGCCGCAGGGTTTAATTTGGATTTGTCTATGGAAGTTTTTTCGACTCTTATTGTTCAAGTTCCCAATCACTGCTATTATTTGACTGACAGACGGCAGCGGTTGCAGTTAAAAATCATAATTTGCATAACTAGTCGATGAGTTGAATAAACTCCACAGCAACTACATAAATGCATCTACTAAACGTTCAGAAACATCCAGATGCATTCTATAAGTTGTAACTTCTTCCTGAGTCTCTCCATCAGTGTCCAACAATGTAAGGCTGAACACCATTACTGACAATCATCATTTTGGCTATAGGGGCATAATAGGTCCCCTTTACCTGAACTTGCACCGTAAAACTGTTACTGAGAAATCCTGACAAGTAATTGCTGCCGTTTACTATATTAATAAACAAACTTTTTTCATGCAAGTCAGTTGAAGTCCTGGGTGCTTTAAATAAATTTAAGAAAAGAAAGAAATTACTCAAATAACTTTTTTAATAACTTTTTTTTAATATTATATTATATTATTATATTCATAATTAATGTTATTAATAATTACCTTACAGGCTTACTCAAAATAAATTATGAAGATGTATATATATATATATATATATATATATAAAATGCACCTGCATCTATCCAACAAGATGTCAGTAAATCAAGAACAAGCGCCCATCTCTGCCATGACCGCAGTGGATCTCGCCTGCCTCTTCGTAGCCTGTTCTGTGATAAGAGCTAATCAGAGTCTCTTTCTCACTAAAGGCCTGCTAGCCAAAGTCACTTAGCAGGGTTAACGTCAGGCATAATGAAATATTAAAGTCTGTCTGTAACTGCCACTATTGTTGCCCCTTAGAATAAGATATAACCCATTTTTGACAAGTTTTCATCCTCCTCACATAGAAGACACTACACGCAAACCAAATCAGCTACAGAGAAGAGGGTAATGAATAATCTATTTCATATTCCAAAGGCACCCGCTGCTTAGAGAGAGAGAGAGAGAGAGAGAGAGAGAGAAAGGAGGGAAGGAGACAGGGAGGCATAGAGGGTGAAAAAGAAGGATGAAAGGAAGAAAGGAAGAGGGAAAAAGAAAAAAAACGACAGGAAAAAAATAGATGCGGCGGATGATACCGCCAGCCAGCCTAAGGTGTCACGTGACACACCTAATGTTTAAATAATAAAAAGGGGATATAAACAAATCATTAGCCCCCCCGATGGTTGTTTAATGCAATTTCTTAATGAACATAATAGCCACAACTAATAATGAAAGAAAATAAAAACATCTAAATGGGCCCCAACTTATCGTCAGCGCTCAATTATTTCCTTGTCAAGTTGTTATGATTTAATGAGCCCCAGTGGGACTGACGGCTGTCAGTCAGCTCTGACTTTTTGACACCATTACAACTTCAAATAGAGCCGCAGCCACGCTGCTTTTCCACCAGCCACACACTGCTGAGAGGATCTGACAGGCCCAAGTAGAGAGAAAGAGAGAGAGAGAGACAGAAAGCGAGAGACAGATAACGCACACACACACACAGATACTGAGCCAGCAAAAGACACCAACACACATCCAAGTCATTACATGCACAGCCGACTGATGTCTCGCATACACACTCGCAGGTGTGGGAAACAAATGCGTGGCTCTGCACATGCACGCGATGAAAACAAGGACAAACAAATCTCATCGCTCTCGCACTTAAACGCACAAGCTCTTTCTCTTTGCCGTTTGATGCAAAACCCAATCACAGAGGTCATTATCTGATGAGGTTTGTTAAACTGGCAGGATTCAGCTCCCCCTCGTCCTTTCTCTCCCTTCCTCAACTTAATGATAACTCTCAATAGGTTGGCCCCACATGGGACACGCGGAGCCGCACTATTTTGTTGGCCATTAATTTGGCGCTTTGAAGCTGTAGCTGTGAAGTAGAGGCAGAGAAAACCCCCCACCAGGCTGCTTCCAAAATAAGACAATCCACCCGGCCTGAAACAGAATATCAAATGCTGTCTGCCTGTCTGTCTGACGGTCCATCTGTCTGTCCGTCAGGCACCTCGATTGGCCGAGGTGCGCGCGCATGCGTCACGTGTGGCAGGGCTTTTGAGCGTGAGGTGATGGGAAGAGCTGTGACGTGTGTTAAAACCTAGTTCCAAAACCTAGCGAGTCACCTACGTAGGCAGCATCACAGCCGTGCTCCCCATGTGAAGGCCTAATAATATCCTGCCTTTTAAGACATCTTCTTTGGCCAAATTTTAAAGCAGCATCACATATATCCCTGGTGGAAAAAAAGAAAATTGCAGAATCATAATTATATAAACTTATTCAATACCAAAAACGGATGTAGTCCAAGATGGGAAAAGAAGTGAAATGTTGATTATGAACATAATCACTTCACAAACATCAATTATTTGTCGTTATGCTTTGCATTGTCATTAGCTATAAGCAAGCTTTGTACTTTTCACAGAATGAAAAGTTGATTCGATTATTTCGATTGATTCACTAAATTCGATTATTTGACTTACGCAATTAGCTTAGCAACATGGTAACTCTTTAAAGTCGTCATGAAATTGACACTACTTACTTTGTTAGTGCATATTACTAGTCTTGTGTTGAACAATTAATCCGTGCAAGGTAATACAGCGAAAAAATGTGTTTGTCGTGGTAATCTTTAGTTACTTCTGGTCTGGAATGGCGTTCCTTCTCTGACTGGTTGAAAACACGTAAACCACCCCCCTCCATCCGTTAGTCTGCTATGTGCGAGAGATGGAGAGGAGGAGCACTAAGGTAAAACCCTGCCCTCTATTCAATATTCCATTTCAACTGGAAATACGTCACAACACAAACACTAGAGAAAAGTCGTTTGCAACTTCTGGTTCACAGGGACTTTAAAGTCGGCAAGACTTTTCTTCCCTATTGTGATGTATATGCGAGTGAAACAGCTTCTTGAAGAAGAAAAAAATGTAGGACGGGACATGATTTTGTTCATCAAGAATTGACTGGATCGTTGTGGTTTGCTATTGCTGTGATCTCATGTGAGTGACAGGTCATCAGTGATGTTGCTGCAATTGGGAGGGGAAGTTATTTTGATTAAAGATTATGAGTGCAATAATTATGCCCATGGAAAAATCATTTATAATACTGCAATATTCTATAAAAAAACAACAATTGTCAAATTTGAGTTCATAGTGACATAGTAATCGACCAAAAACCGCAAACCAAATTAAATGTTATTATAATATCATTGACTCACCAATATTACTTTTTTGTTTAAAGGTGCTAAAGAGGATCTTTTCGTCAACTGAGAAACCAAAGACTGTTAGTGAGTTTTTGAAATGAGCGCATGCGTAAGAACCCCCCTCCTTCACAGCTCATTTCGAGGGAACGCCTCCCAAAACTCGTGCACGAGTATTGGAACACGAGTGTTTACCACCGGCATTCGCTGTATCGTGTTAGTGAATTCATTATGTCGGACTCACCGCAGGTAACTCATAATCTGCAGTTGTTACTCCTGTCTCCTGACAAAAACATTGCATGCGGCGCCTGTGGAGTGTGGAAAGTTACTGGAGCGCGCAGCCGAAGGAATGTCATGGCAGTGATTGACAAGCCAGAGGGCCAATCGTTTACGCGGTCATCGCGATTGGCTGATGTTTTTAAGGCCCTACCTCATGCACAGATGATGTATATTAATATTATTCCTTTCAGTGCACCTAGTAAATAGTCTTTTATCAGTTAGTGAAGACAGTTTCAAGTAATATTGCAAAAATGTATAAAACAAAACATCCTCTTTAGCACCTTTAACACATTGTCATTAGCTTAGAAAAAAGCTAACAGCTAACTCTCTTTTAAAATAATTGATCATAGATGGCAAAGCAAAATGTTGTATTTATAAATACTGTATATTTAATAATAGATATAATTACATTCGACTCGCTAACATAATTTTTTTTTATGCTTAACACATTGTTATTAGCATAGCAACACGATAACAGCAAACTCTTTTGTTAAATAAACTGATGGTAAACAAAATAATGTTGATTATAAATAATCGATTATTTGACATTCAAAGTTGCTGACTATGTAAAGGGTTCCAAATCATTTATGAGGTTTAATTTCAGCTATTGATGCTGCTTTGGACGACTGCTGCCTACGTAGGCATTAGATATCAAGGCAACTCACAGGGTTTTGGAACTGAGCCGGAGTGTATGGTGATACACAGATAAATATATAATAGTACACAAAGGAATCCTCACATAAATGACAAACTAACTGAAATGAACTATTAGCACATAGTCATCTTTACCTTCTTTCTTCTACACTAATACCCAAACAGCAGGTGAAAGCCTGGAGCAGACTGCCAAATTTTGCATATTTCCATACTGATGCTTGCTAGTTGGTCCCCCTACAGGAATAATGAAGCACATTTGCAACAATATTGCACAGTAGAGACAAATGATGTGATTTTAATGTCAAACACTAATGGCTAAAACAAATTCCAGATAAATTGAAAGAAAGATACAGCGAAAAATACAGTACAATTCATCTGAAATGACAAATAAATACAGGAAATACATTTCTTATTAGTACGACTGACTACAGTTACTATCATGCTGTCAGATTTGATTAGTAAAGGTAAGAGTGGACATGGATATTTTCTTGTTCAAAGCAGTCCTGCTGGTTTAACTAAACACATGCGAGGTCTTTGCTGACCTTAGAGGAACAGCGTGAGAAGCTACTAATCCTGGATGAAGGGGGACTGAGAGACGGGCGTGTGACCTTTGGGCTGTGTGTAGTGTGTGATTCTGCACCGTGTGCTAAATGGTACTGCACTGGGGGCCTTGCCTTGTGTATGGCTCACATACACACACCGAACACACACACACACACACACATATATATATATATATATACCTGATGGACAGAATTTTCTAGTACCTTTAGGCTCTCATGCCCTTTTCCCGCCTACAAAACCCCCCAAAACTAAACATTAAACAGCAGGTTATGACATATGTTGATGTTCGCCTTCCTGTTCTTCATCCATCTGATGTTCTCATCATGGTCCTCATGTCCACACGTCCGTGCTGGGTTTCTCTATGGGTCGGTGAGTTTTAAAAGTAATGGACGCAGCATAAATATAAGGGGAGAGAGGGTAGGCACGGTCCCGCTCCGCTCAAGAGCAGCGAAGAGAGGCCCCCTGTCACTGCCCACCAGGAATGATTCATGTGAACAATTTGTCCTAATTACTTCAGCCCAACACTTTTGTCACTATTAATCTTACACACACGCTCGTACACACTCACACATTCACGCATAGGGCCAGTCAGTGGAGATCAGTGCCCTCGCAAATTGAAATAGATGGCCAAGACGATGGTGAGGAGGATGATGGCGCCCAGGATGAAGACCAGGACACGATTCTGAATGATCCTGTGGGTGAGGAGAGGGAGAGATGGAGAGAAAGAGAGGACAAGAGAAAGAGATTTCATGTTAAGGACATTAATAGAGACAAATAGTACAAAATACGATTTAACATCTTCACACAAAATAACATGCATGTGATCGAGTACATGCCTTGCATCAAAAATGAATTTATTTTTCTGACTGAACTCGATAAACAGATTTCACTTCAGTCATATCTGCCTTTAAAAAAATAAAATAACACACACTATCGTGCAAAACATGTCACACAGTGTGACAAGTTTGCCTTTTCCCTCTCCATCTCTATGCAGAGATGCTTAGAGCATTTATTTTTCTCCAAAAGGTAAAAAGTGTGGCTTGTGGCGTTCCTCCGGCTAATAAATTTCACATATTTACTGATGTAATTCTACATAAAACTCAGTTTCTTGTTATCACATGACCAAACCAAAAAGGCAATCTGTTCCTGCAGGACTCCACAGATTAATTCACAAAGTTCTACACATCGGTTGCATATTTACTTATTATTAACATATTATGGCCAATTTATTTCAATTATAATTCACAACATCAGGAACATATCAGTTTTTATTCAATTAAATTAACTGCATTAGAAAATATTGAAAATTTAATTTTGCACAATTCTTTCTTCCTCAGATCTTAAATTGAGGAGATATGCACATTACACACACACAGTGCTGAATCGTCACAAAACTTTATCATTTGCACCTGTTTTAAGCCTTGACAATTTAAGCATTCAAGTACAAAAAGATGCAAAAGAGAAAATATTTCAATACTTGAGCGCTGTGCGAGAAGTTATCTGTGAGCACACATCCATAGCGTTCACACAGAGAGTGTTCTCTTTCTCTCATTTGCACTTGAATAATACATATCTATCCTAGAAAACACAGTTGGTTATGTCTTAAGTGAAAGTAAACAGTTGAGAAAGAAAATGCATGTGTATCAGTATATTGGATCCTTGCATTCACTCTTAAAGTGACAGCAACTCAAGTAAATAACAAAAGACAAAGAGAAAATCTATCACTGCTCTTGACTAAATAACTTTTATATTATAAATCTATTTTTAATTTACACAGTGAAGACTATGCAGTGTTATTATACATTTGATTACCTTTTTTAATTTCTGTGCCTGACAACTTCTGCTAGATCTACCTGAAAAATCTGAAAAGCACCGATTATATCATTTGTGTCTTTGTTCTATTGTATTTATTTGTGCTATTGTTTGTAATTTAATGTAATCACAAAAGCCTGAAAGACTTTTTTGACTGTTGTCATGTCACAAGTTGTCATCAGATTACTGATCTCATGTGTGAATTTTTTCCATTATTTATTTTTCTTTATTATCTAAACAACTTAATGGGTTTTTTTTTTTTGTTATGTGGATGTCCCAATTGGAGTATTTGCAATTTTTAGAGAAATATTCATCCTACATATTTTGTTGCATTTGTGAGTTAATAAAAATGTAACTGGTTGTGTAAAATAGGCACATAATATCATAATATTGATCAATATATGCCTGAATCGAATTGAATCGCAATTGTATCACAGAATTGTTTAAGGTATCAGCAAATATCATATCGCTGTCAATGAGAATCGATATCATATCATATATCGTGATGAATCTTCCGATTTACACCCCTAAAATAGTATAGTAAAACCAGTAACATTGTGAAATATTATTACATTTTTATTAACAAATATCAGTAAAATATTATTACAATATACATAAATATTTCTATTATGCTACACTTTAAAATTTAATTACTCCTGCTGAATTTTCAGCAGTCATTACTCCAGTCTTCAGTGTCACATGATCCTTCAGAATAATATGACTATGATGATTTGCTGCTCAAGAAACATTTCTTATCATTATCAATGTTAGAAACAGTTGTACTGCTTAATATTTTTATGCAAAACTCGATTCATTGTTCCTGTTTCAAAACAGGATTCCTTAATGAATAGAAATGTTTTAATAGAGAGTAAACGAGTAATAATCTCAGCTTCATTTTACACACTTTACCACATATCATATCATATCATATCATATCATATCATATCATATCATATCATATCATATCATATCATATCATATCATATCATATCATATCATAATCAAATAGCAGAATTTTTCCCCAAAACAGAAAATGCAGAATAAGTGATTCAATCCGTCTGCTCAGAACTAAGAAAAAGAGCCAAACAAACTGTTTGAAAAGTGGCAAAGTGGCACAAAGTGGGTGTGTGGATGAGTACAGTGAGGGTGAAAGTGGGAGTTGTAGGGGTGAGACCCTGAGATGATCTCTCGGGGAGAGTTTTTGTCTCCTGTGTCATTCCTGATAAATGACAGAATTATCCCATGTGCTGACATGTGGAGACAGCAGGACCACTGTCCACTCCTATAAGCAGGAGATGAATAACTCACACACACCCATTCATCACCACTTCAGCCGAGCAGCACACTTCCCCATCCAAACACACACACACCTCTCACAGATACAGAGATGTACAGTAAAGAAAGCAAAATAGCATTACAATACACACCTCAACGCTGCTGCACAAAACTGACTAGTATTTGTATGTCTACACTGCGAGAAGATAAACCATCAGAGGCTTTTTCACCGCATTGATGAAAGGTGAGCTCTGATTGGATGCTGGGCTGGCTGGCATAATTCATAATTGGGAGTGTATGCTTGACGGAGGACATTAATCAGAGCTTATTTAGCAAGGCCAGATCTCCCACATGTCTCTTTAAGTAACATTCGTTAAGTAACATTCGTATATTCTATCATACTACACCTAAACCTTTCAATCACAGAAAACTGTGCACATTTTTACTTTCTCAAAAACAACTCATTCTGTATGATTTATAAGCCTTTTGAAAAATGGGAACATGGGGTAATGTACTCATAAGTCACCCTATCCTTGTAATACCTATGTCATACCATGTCATTATACAAATTTGTGTCCTGATATGTCACAAAAACGCACACACACACACACACACACACACACACACACACACACACACACACACACACACACACACACACACACACACACACACACACACACACACACACACACACACACACACACACACACACACACACACACACACACACACAAACTCCAAGAAAGAGGACAGAATGGTCATGATGTTCAGAGATGTGCTGGTGCCCAAAGGGACAGGAAACAGCTGTGGGAGAGGGTCGAATGGGAATTTTTGGGTCTGTATAAAGAACGTGTGTTACAGGATGGTAGAGCTGATTCTGTGCTCAGTACTACTGGAGGCAGTTTATGATCAAGATCATGTGACCCTTACGTATATTACACTTCCTGTTAGTCAATATTAAGATAAAGTACACTACTGTTCAAAAGTTTTAAAAAGAAAATAATGCTTTCTTTCAGCAAAGAAATGTTTCTTGAGCACCAAATCAGCATATTAGAATGATTTCTAAAGGATCATGTGAGACTGAAGAGTGGAGTAATGACTGCTGAAAATTCAGCTTTGCCATCACAGGAATTAATTGTAACATACACCATGTAAATACAATGTAAAATATATTAAAATATAAAAAGTAATTGTGATCAAACAAACGAAGCCTTGAAAGCCAAAAACATTAAAAAACCTTCCAGACTCCAAACTTCTGATTGGTAATGTAGTTGACTGCCTACAGTATGCCTTGTAATCTCACTACTCATTGTTAAAAAAAAAAAACAAAAAAAAAAACAATTGTTATTGGAAACCATAAAATAGTCTACAGAATAACAGTTTGTTCTAATTATTAGTTTGACATATGGTTACCAAATTTATAAATTTATAAAAGCAATAAGCCAAATGAAGCTGCTCTGGCCTGGTAAAACGCTTTTAGGCAGGATTGTGACTTACTCTTGGTATTTTAACGCACAACCTCTTGAAAATTCATGGACTGAACTCATAAATCAACTTCTACTAACCTTAATTTTCTGACCAAAAGCTCAGCTGTAGATTTTTGACTGAAGTGCAAGAGATTAAATATAGGGGGGGGTGTGTGTGTGTTTGAATGAATTGGAGTGAGTGGTTCAGGGGCCAGGCTGAGCTGTTAGCAGTAATGTAGATTAATCTGCCTTTGGTAAGGCTGCTCTGACAGGCCCTTGAGGGTGGGCGGAGAGGCCCCGGGCAGCCCCACATCCAGACACAGAGGGAGAGCGAGTGAGTGAGTGGCCCAGTCATCACAGAGAGCAGCCACGCTTCCTTCACTTCAACAACACCAGACCTAAAAACTCTGAAGACGACCCTGGAAAGTGCATGAATCTATTCACCGAGATCCGTTGTAATTTGAGGAACATGTTTGGGGAAGTAATTCATCCTGTCATGAACGAGAGCTCAAATACTCACTGATGGAGGGGAACTTTTGTCTGTAAACTTTAAAATCTTCCCCTGTGGCAGTCCCTTTCAACTTCAACTAAAAATAACCACGAATGGATCTCAAAGAACAGAAGAACCAAAACACTATTTGTATCCCTTTCCACCTCTCTCAGAGCCAGTCTGCATACTTAAGAGCCAAATGATGATGCAACTGACTGTTACAAACAAACATGCCACATTACTGTCTTTGTTTACAAGTTTTGAAAACACATTTTTGACAAAGAAATTTAATTGAGTGTAACCATGAGCTGGCTTTGATATAACAGCGACAAGTTACTTAAATATACAGTATAATGAATACAATACATATATATATATATAAAATAAAAAATGTAGACAGACACTATATAGAAGCTGACTCTATAGATTTCTACTTCAAATAAATGCTGATATTTTGAACTTTATTCAATATTATAAAGCACAACTGTTTTCAACAATGATAATAATAAGAAATGAAATGATTTCTGAAGGATCATGTGACACTGAAGTCTGAAGTAATGGCTGCTGATAATTCAGCTTTTTTTTTTAAATTGTAATAATAGCCTTGGTGAGCATTCAAGAGAATTTGAATAGCAGTGTGTGTGTGTGTGTGTGTATATATATGTATTAATATATATATATATATATATATATATATATATATATATATATATATATATATATATATATATATATACATATACATATATATATATATATATATATATATATATATATATATATATATATATATATATATATATATATATATATATATATATATATATATATATATATATATATATATATATATATATATATATATATATATATATATATATATATATATATATTTATACAACAGTTCTGTCTGGTTCTCGAATCTGATTGGCTGATAGCCTTGCGATATTTCATTGATAACAGCACTCCTACTGCCTTTTCACCGTTTGTATCACTCCGCTTGAAGTGACCGTCATGGCAGCTGATCAAATCCACCGTAATTTGTGCGAATACTACTTGTTGTACCACGAACTGTAGTTTTAATAGTTTTTTAGACGAGAATGTAGTTGTTTAGACCTGAAATATGTCATTCATATTTAATAATAGCACCTATTTTACAATTTGTTTTGACGTTTTCGGAGATGTGAGCTCCAGGCCGTCAGCGGCCGTTCAGGGGCCATGTACGCGCCGAGAACTGTTTCATCTTGGCCAGTGCTTCGGGAATTTACCTCTGGCACTTATAGTGGTTAAACATGAGACATAATTCAATTTGAGTACATAAAACGGGCAATCTTTGGTCTTATTAATCTATTATTTGTTCCAGAGCAAGTCGAATTGTGCTGTGTTAAATGTGATAATTAATGTTACCTTACATCCTTTATATAGCATATTTGCTACAACTAGATGGGAAAAATCAGACGAAGACTCTTCTCCACTCTTCAAATACATAAAACATGTTTCAATGAAAAAGTGAGTTTCAATGAAGCGACTGAACATTCATTCGTTACTAGTTCTAAAGTGACGTTTTAGAATTAGTAACGGAGGCTTGGTCCAACTGTCAACTTGAGATTTGAATCCGTGGCGGAAGGAAGTAGTGCTGCACGAAAGAAAGTTTTAAAGACAATCCGTTGTTGTTTTTATTTGTTTACACACTCGTGCCGTCGAACTGTTGTATAAACGCAATATCACACGAGTAGCCGTGTGATATGGCTGTATATCAGCACGCTGTGATTACCTACGGCACTCGGCCTGATACGGCTACTCGTGTGATATTGCTCATATATTTGATTTGGTGGAAATGGACTAGGGCTGCGTTTCCTAAAAGCATTGTAAGCCTAAGTTGATTATAGAACAATTGCCACCAATGGTCTCTACGATCAACTTAGGCTTACAATGCTTTTGAGAAATGCAGCCCAGATTGGAAACTTCAACAGATAAAGGGCTACTGGATACTTCTGTGGGTAATCTATGGTTCCTCCAGTCTCAGCTGGGTTGAATCACATTAATATAAGAAAAGGACAGAGACAGAGAGAAGAAGAAAGGTTGTATCTGTTGCCTGTCTGATGGAGGTTCTATCCCATGCTGAACCATGTCTGGACAGAACAGAGCAGGACCCATCAAACCGCATCCATCCTCTCTGTCAAACACATGACAGAGGGCTGGAGGAGACCTGTTCATGTTGTCACAGCTCATAGCTCAGGGTAAACCTTCTTTTACACGTTCACTTTTTCTGTCTCTGTCTATATAGATTAGGTCAGAAAAGAATCAGGGGTTCAAAAATGCACATGTAAAATCAAATAAATAAAGTTTGCATCAATGTAGCATATAAACTAAAAATCATAACATTAAAACTTCACTGACACACAAAACCCTGCTTGACTATTAAATATTAAACAGTTCAAGAACTCACACTTGTTAAATTGTTAGCATGATCTCATGTACCAATAGAAATTCATCATGTCTAGTTGGGCTAGAGATAATACTCTACGCAGTTCAATTCCCATGCTGGAATAAATGAATTTATGTTTTTTAATGAACCAAGTCAAACTGAAACTCTGGTAGATCACATTTGGTTTCATTTCATTGACTTGATTAAACTGACCTCAACGCAGTGATGAGCTTCAGCCAAACCTATTCACAAACTAACTACTACTTCCACATAATATAACCTAAAAAAGGTAAACACTTTAACTACAGTAATTTAAGAATCATAATTTAAAGTACATACCATTTAAATGTTGGGGCTCATGTTTTTGAAAGAAGTCTCTTATGCTCACCAAGGCTGCATTTTCTTCAGAAATACAGTAAAAACTGTAATATTGTGAAACATTACTACAATTTCCCTTTTAAATATATATTTTTTTATTTTATGTCACGCTAAAGCAGAATTTTCAGCATTACTCCAGTCTTCAGTGCAGTGTTAATTTCATTGACAAATCATTTTCATCATAACATAACAACAACATTTTTTCACGGACGAAAATGAGACGAAATGATAACAAAAAACAAAAATGATAGAGAGGGACGATTTGGGAAGATATCCAGTCAGGACTGCTGTCCTGTGCGGAAGATGCGCACATTTGAAGTGTAACGCGCTAACCGCAGGAAAACGTGGCGCTGTTGCGCGCTCTACAGACTCGGCCAGCAGCACATTTTACTGTTTCACAATTAATGAATAGCGCACATTTATGCCAAGTGATTGCTTATGAGCTAATGTTGATGAATTATGACAATATTTGCTATACAATGTTTATATGGTAATATGTTTTAGATGGTGTAAGAATGCATATTTTATTATCCCTCATCTGAACTTAAATGAGCAGCCTGCTACTACAGTGCAGACATTTCGAGATGGTTTATAATTATTTTTTACTTGAAATTACTTGAAAGTGTTAACTTAAAAAATAAATATATAAAAAAATGTAAACATGTTTTATTTCATCTAGTTTCTAAGCTTTAGCTTAACCTCACGTAAAATAACTAAAACAGAAATAAAAACTATACAGACATTTAAAAGCAAAAACTAAAAGACAAACATGCAAAAACTTTTAACTAAAATTACAATGAAAGCAGAAAAACTAAAAACCAAATCTAATCAAAATTTTAAAGGTGCCCTTGAATTAAAAATTGAATTTATCTTGGCATAGTCAAATAACAAGAGTTCAGTACATGGAAATGACATACAGTGAGTCTCAAACTCCATTGTTTCCTCCTTCTTATATAAATCTCATTTGTTTAAAAGACCTCTGAAGAACAGGCGAATCTCAACATAATACCGACTGTTGCGTAACAGTCGGGGTGTACGCCCCCAATATTTGCATATGCCAGCCCATGTTCCCAACATTATGAAAGGCATTACACAAGGGCAGATCGTCTGGATCTGTGCACAGCTGAATCAACAGACTAGGTAAGAAAGCAAGGACAATAGCGAAAAACGGTGGAGCAATAATAACTGACATGATCCATGATATCATGATATTTTTAGTGATATTTGTAAATTGTCTTTCTAAATGTTTTGTTAGCATGTTGCTAATGTACTGTTAAATGTGGTTAAAGTTACCATCGTTTCTTACTGTATTCACGGAGACAAGAGCCGTCGCTATTTTCATTATTAAACACTTGCAGACTGTATAATTCATAAACACAACTTCATTCTTTATAAATCTCTCCAACAGTGTAGCATTAGCCGTTAGCCACGGAGCACAGCCTCAAATTCATTCAGAATCAAATGTAAACAATATAACAGTATACAATACTCACATAATCTGACGCATGCATGCAGTTTGCATGACGAACACTTTGTAAAGATCCATTTGAGTGTTATATTAGCTGTGTAAACTTTGTTTATGCACTGTTCAAGGCAAGTGCGAGCTCCGTGGGCGCGGAGCACGAGAATTAAAGGGCCAGTAGCCCTGAATCGGCTCATTTATAATGATGCCCCAAAATAGGCAGTTAAAAAAATGAATTAAAAAAAATCTATGGGGTATTTCGAGCTGAAACTTCACAGACACATTCAGGGAACATCTTAGACTTATATTACATCTTTTTAAAAAAAGTTCTAGGGCACCTTTAAACAAAAACTATAATGGTACCTCAATGATAAGTGTGTCAATCCCTGAAAAGCACTGAATTGAGCTCTCTTTCGTGTCTTTTTGCACTTGAACGGTCACAAACATCCGTTATGGTAAGTAAAGTACAGTTGGTTGTCTTAAGTGAACATAAACAGTTTGGAGATTATCAGATGTAAATCAGTGTATTGGTTCTGTGTATTGTTAGATAAATGCTTACTTAATGCATAACAATTTAATTAAACATTTTAGATTATAGTCGACTAAAACTAGACTAAAATGAAAACAATTTCTGATGACTAAAATATGACTAACACTAAATGGCATTTTAGTCAAAAGACTATGACTAAAAATAGTGTGTCACATGATCCTTCAGAAATCATTCTAATATTCTGATTTGGTGCTCAAAAAATATTTTGTATTATTTTTAATGGTGAAAACAGTTGCACTGCTTAATATTTTTGTGGAAACCATGATACATTTTTTCAGGATTCTTTGATGAACAGAACATTCAAAAGAAAAATTTTCAACAGTAGTGTATATTTATAACTTTACATGTATAACAAGGATCCAGTGTCTGTCTCATTAACTATATATATAAAAAAAAATTCTGTAAATTAAAAGTTTTTCCCATTTTAGAATCACTAAAATGTTGGATAAAAGAAAAAAATCATGTTATGTCAGCAATAATCAACAGATTTTTCCCTTATTTGAATTTTATAAAAGCTGATCAAACCACCTAATTATGTTTTTGTTTGTATGGGGGTGTCTGGAACCCTCAAGCCCCCCTTCAAAAAAGCCCCTTCAGATGAGAACCTCTGTCTTAAGCACAGTGTGACTTTCTCAGTGTGAAGCACACAAGCCGAGCACTATATGTAAGAAGACACTGCCAAAATAACTCCTTCCAAAACCAGCAGACAAAATTAAACTGAGTCAATTGGGTTAAAAACATAAGTCTAACCTCAAAAGCACAACGCCAAACAATGAATGACATTGTGTGTGTGTGTGTGTGTGTGTGTGTGTGTGTGTGTGTGTGTGTGTGTGTGTGTGTGTGTGTGTGTGTGTGTGTGTGTGTGTGTGTGTGTGTGTGTGTGTGTGTGAGTGAGAGAGAGAGAAAGAGAAAGGGAGAGAAGGAGAGCGAGTTCAAGCTACGAAAAGCCCATTTATCAGTGGAGGAGGTACAGGAGACAGAGACAGATGAAAATAATGAGGAGTTTTCTGTCAGGAAAGATTTACAAAATCGTACCCGCGTTATTAAAATTTAAAACCTTTTTCCCCTTCTTTCCCACTATTTTTTTTCTTTCTCGTACACTCTCAGTTCCCCTTATTAGTAGCCCTAATGAGGGCAGTAGTACACCTCTACGCCTGGGTGTGCGGGGGGAGGTGGGTGACGGAAGTTTACCCCATTCGAACACCACCACCAAAGCACCACACACACATACACACACTCGTAAACACACACACCCTTTCACAATACACAAACATCCCCAAGCAAACTCTCATAACAACACACTGAAAACAAACACAGTCTAAAACCTAAATTTTTGCCATTTAAACCTCTTGATAAACAGCATGTTTTAGGATTCTGAAACAATTAAAACAGAAATTTGTGACATTAACTTGTGACATACATTTTCTTTTGAAGCCAAACTGACTTTGTGAGTGGTCTGCATTTTCTTTTTTTAACTACACCATGTATTGTACTGCACTGGAGCAAGATAGAAACAAAAGAAGTGAAAGTGGGAGGAGAGTCAGCAGGATCAATGTGTTCACTAATGGTCTGACTGATGGACAAGATGCTCTACGTGTGTTGGTACGGTGAGGGAGGCCTGTGGAACTGATCCTGTGTTGGAGTGTGTGATCACACTCTAACAAAGATAAATGTTTTAGCAGGGCTTCTCAGCTGCCTTACAGTACAGTACATGTCAAAGCAGCCTTTAAACCACCTTACCTGTCAATAGCTCAGAGCTTTAGATGTAATAAAAACAGGCAATAGAGTTCTTTGTAGTCACTTTCAGAGTGACGTAGAGAGTCAGCATTATCAACTGTGATGGAACTAGCAGCTGTCAGTAAGAACTGGACTGAAGGGTGATTTTGAGATTTATGTCAAAGGTACAGTTATGTTCTGGTGACCAATATATTGGTCAAACCAACTAATTAGCCAAAATGTTGCCATTTTAACATTGAGACACTGGCCAATAACTGTACTCACCATCTGGTCAATTTTAGAATGCCCTGTTTTCCAATAATTTATTTTCAATAATAATAATAATAATTATTATTATTATTATTATTCAGACTTATATAAATTTTATATTATATTATTTATGTTCTTATTTTCTTATTCATTTTACATAAAAAATATTGTAAATTTTATGCAGTGTTTTCCAATAATAATAATAATAATTATTATTATTAATTATTATAACTAATATATATATATATATATATATATATATATATATATATATATATATATATATATATATATATATATATATATATATATATATTAGCAAATAGTGTAAAAGTTAAGTTATATATATTATATTTGAGTGTGTGTGTGTATGTATATATCTCTAAACATCTGCATTTGGGTATTAAAAACCTATTTAAAAACATCATGTTCAGTACATGGGAAGAGCACGAACAGGAGGGACTTTACAAGATTTTTGAGGCTTAATTAAACACACACTCACACACACACAGACACACAGACACACAGACACACACACACACACACACACACACACACACACACACACACACACACACACACACACACACACACACACACACAGACACACAGACACACAGACACACACACACACACACACACACACACACACACACACACACACACACACACACACACACACACACACACACACACACACACACACACACACACACACACACACACACACACACACGCATAAAAGAACGCCAGGGGAAAAAAACTGCATTTAATTGCATGTAATTGACTTAAAAAGTCCCCAGCACTGTGTAATTCCCAAAAGAAAAACAGTAGTTTGCCCTCCAGAGCATTCTGAAACACAAATACACACCCACACACACCATGGCTACTTTAACAGGGCTGAAGTGTATAATAGAGCTGTTAAATAGGGTTTTATTAGTGTGATTATGGGGTGGTGGAGCTTGCTACAGTACTCTTATCATCTGGAGCTGGACTCAGGAAAGGAGCAGCTCCAATCAGTGAGGTCTGACTGTCCTATTGCACACCGTTGTGTAGAGTCAGGTAGACTATCACTGAACTTTGGTTAGTACAGATGAATCTTGAGTTGTTGCCAGAGCTGCGACTGTGAATGCCTCCTAATGATTTCACTCCATATCTCTCTTTCTCGTTGTCGTCGTGTCGATCATCGGAACGACAAGCCGCCTGTGCAACCCACTCATGGATAAGCCTGCTTCTTAACATGGATCAACAAACTAAGACGAGTGTAAAAGGTTATAAAGGGAATTGCTGAAGAGAGAGCACCAACACGCGGGCATGAATATTGTACACATACACACAGGCTGAGACTGGCAAATCACACGGCCCCGTTCAACTCGTAGCACTCCAACTCTGAAAGACAAACGAGCTCCTGCACATTTGGAGCAGCCCATGTGTCGGGAAGCTGTCTTTATGAGCTACACACACACATACACATACATAACGAACACTTCTACGCCACACACTCATGTATTTTTTATTGCCCAGCTAACAAACTGACTAGAATTCTAGACTGGGATTTTAGACCCATACAGGAGGAAAGAGGGAGGGATGGAGAGTGAGGGAGTAAAACCGAGTTCAGAATCAGGTGCTATTTAAAAAGGTTGAGACAAAGAAATGGAGAAACACTTTGTTGGCGCTACTTCCTGGAACCTCTTTTGCCCGCAACAGATTCCAGCAGCTGTAGCCTGCTGTCGTGGAGTGTCCAAGTGAGATTCCCTGCTCCCTCTAATTTTCCAGTAGCCCGGGATCATTCTTTTAACTGGCACTCTGCCAACTTAGTAGCACTCTCCCTATTTCTGTTCCAAAATCTAGGGAGCTGCAAACGTAACCAGTATTTTAAGGTATTGTAGGTGAATTTCAACAGAAAAGAAACCTCAAGCTGGACAACCCCGAAACCTCATTTTCAAACTCATGAAATAAACATATATATATATGTATGTATATAAAATAATAATAATAATAATAATAAAAATAATTATATATATATATAAAAATGCACTATATTGACAAAAGTTTTGGGACGCCTGCCTTTACGTGCACATAAACTTTAATTACATCCCATTCTTAATTCGTAGGGTTTAATATGGAGTTGGCCCACCCTTTGCAGCTATAACAGCCTCAACTCTTCTGGGAAGGCTTTCCACAAGGTTTAGGATTGTGTTTATGGGAATTTGTGACCATTCTTCTAGGAGCACATTTGTGAGGTCAGGCACTGATGTTGGACGAGAAGGCCTGGCTTGCAGTCTCCACTCTAATTCATCCCAAAGGTGTTTTATCAGGTTGAGATCAGGACTCTGTACAGGCCAGTCAAGTTCAAGTCAAGTTTAATGAAATTATCCAAAATGTCTTGGTATGCTGAAGCATTAAGAGTTCCTTTCCCTGAAACTAAGGGGCCAAGCCCAACCCCTGAAAAACAACCCCACACCATAATCCCCCCTCCACCAAACTTTACACTTGACACAATGCAGTCAGGCAAGTACTGTTCTCCTGGCAACTGCCCAACCCAGACTTGTCTATCGGATTGCCAGACAAAGAAGCGTGATTCATCACTCCAGAGAACACGTCTCCACTGCTCTAGAGTCCAGTGGCGGTGTGCTTTACACCACTGCATCCGACGCTATGCTTTGCACTTGGTGATGTAAGGCTTGGATGAAGCTCTCTACACACTGTTCTTGAGCTAAAGCCACATGAAGTTTGGAGGTCTGTAGCTAATGACTCTGCAGAAAGTTGGCGACTTCTGCCCACTGTGCGCCTCAACATGTGCTGACCCCGCTCTGTGATTTTATATGGCCTACCACTTCGTGGCTGAGTTGCTGTTGTTCCCAGTTGCTTCCACTTTGTTATAATACCATTAGCAGTTGACCAGGGAATATTTAGTAATGAGGACATTTCATGAATGGATTTATCACGGTACCATGCTTGAATTCACTGAGCTCCTGAGAGTGACCCATTGTTTCATGAATGTTTGTAGAAGCAGTCTGCATGCCTAGGTGCTTGATTTTATACACCTGTGGCCATGGAAGAGATTGGAACACCTGAATTCAATTATTTGTAGGGGTGTCTCAATACTTTTGGCAATATAGTGTGTATATATACACAGTACACACACACACACACACACACACACACACACACACACACACACACACACACACACACACACACACACACACACACACACACACACACACACATATATATACACATACACATACACATACATATACTGCACTGCTAATGTCAAACTCCAATGAAATCGAAAGCGGAGGCTTTGTTATGTAGCTGCCTGTATAGTGTCTGCCTAAGAAGTCTAGGTAGGCAGCTCACTAGGTTTTGGATCAGAATTTCTTTCTTCTTCCAATTTCTTCAGCTCTTTCATTCTGGCTTTTTTAACTACATCTCACCACTTTTTCTTATTCTCTAAAACTCTGGAATCTCTCAATTTCATCATTCCTCACTTATCTTTGCCTTTCCCTTTTTTTTCTTTTCTCTATCTCTGGTTAGAAGGAGGGTGTTGATGTCAAAACGAGGTAGCGGATTAGTGTATATCTCAGGAACTTTCTCAAGAAGGGCATGCCTATGCTTCACCGCAGCCAATAAGAAGGCAGTAAATATTATGTCTGAGTCCATGTCATGGGTAAATGTGCCGAGGCAGCAGTCAGCGTACCACTACTAATCCTGATTTCCCAGCACCCAATGCAGGAAACTTCGGAGAAAACAGAAACCCTTGCTCCGCTGCCACATCCTTTTTGCTCAGTGTTCTCCCAGAACCGGTGCACAGGTAGGTGTGCCTATTTGAAATAACAGGGAATTTGAAGCTGTGACAGATATACTGTATAAGCATTGCATAAAACTGGTAGGTTTTTTCTTTAGGTTGTCGGGACCTAACCTTTCCCTGAACTTGGCACAGGACACGCCATGGGTGAGGTTCAATGGACCAAACCACAAGCAAATAAAGTTTCAACAGGCTATAGACTTTATCTGTACTTGGAGACATATCACTACTTCCTGCTGTTGAAGTCTTTCAATCGTTGACATCCTAACATCCTAACTGCACATTACTCTTACAATTTAGTGACTAGCTTTGTAAGGGAGTTTACAGAATCATAAGGTAAAGATGCCCAGGTAAAGCAGCACTGTCTTTAACTCCTGACATTCACCTTTAACTCCCTATGCTCTGACCTACCAGGCTGAGCAGGATATTGAGACTTACTCGCAGTGTAAAACGATCCCTCAGCAGCGCTCCAGGTTGACTGTGAATACAACGGCATTTATAAAAGCGAGATAAATTACTTTCACACAATTTGGGCGCGCTGCTAAGATTTCCGACACAAAAAGTGGCTGCATTCCTCGAGGGAAGCAGCTGGGGATTGTATTACCAGGCTTGTTGAAAGGGTGTAACACTAGCCATGGAACCATGGGCCTCCAAAACTATGATGCTCATAAATTTTTATTGTTTGTTCAGTATTGAAATCTCATTAGAACTCATAAATCAGTGGTCTGTGTTGGCTGGTGACTTTCACAGAGAGCAGAGGAAAAAGGAAACGAAAGAAATGTTAAAGTTCTGGACACTCTGTGCTGGGCGGGTCTGACCTGAGGCCATAGTTTGTAACATCTCAGTGTTGTGTTACACTAACAAAATCTAGTTATGAAGAGACAGACGAATAGAGCAAATTTCTAGAAGAGAAATGTAATGCCTCACAATATAATATCATTTTATGGACCAAAACAGACATTTTTTGGCATTACTCAGAACAAATTCCATACAAAACTCCAAGTGGTTACTGTTTTTTTCCCCCAAAAGTCCAGAGACATTCTCTTTCATTTTAATAACAAGCAACTTTACATAACATCATGCCGACATGTTTAGTTTAGCCAGAAGCCAAAGTAATAATCTCCACTCCCTCTAGTACATCCATTCACCCCATGTTTGCTCTACAAGACCAGTGATACACATACCACAGCAAAGCAACCATTCAGAGCACGGATGTAATAAACAAATATTTATTTTATGGCTGTCGTTAACACAGTTAACGTGTAAATGTGATAAATGATATACGTTTAAATATGTCAACACAATTTTTTAATATGACATCTCAACTGTTCTGTTTGATTTCTAAAAACTAATTGGAAGCTGATTGCAACTCCTGATGTTTATCAGCAAGCAGAGAAGTGTGAGCACTGACGAAAACAAATTAGTGCTCAAAAATTAAAATGCCCCTCTAGCCCAGGGCCACTGAAAAGAGTTTTGGGCCAGTTGACAGAACTGTCACTGTCTTTTTGAGTCAGCTGTATATAGCTTATATTTTCTGATCATGTACATGCATTTCATACTTTGCAAAAATGTATAAATGTGCAGTGAAGTTTTCAGATTTTCTGCCAAGGTTTATGGGCGAAATCTAGTAATTTCAATAGTAATCCAAGCAATCTGGAATTTCGAAAGATTTACCCACTCAGATTCTGCAACATGTTCAAGATGGTCACACAGATTTGCTGATGTTGACAAATAGAAATATGCTTAATTTGATAGTAGCTTCTGTGTGAGCTGTGCTTCATTTATTGCTAAACTACTGACAAGAGACCATGGGACATTTTGACTGCACCTCAAGAATAAATCAAGTTTTTTATTAATAAATATTAGATAAAAAATATAAAAATAAATAAATATTAAATATTAAACATAAAACTTAATTTTCATGTGATAAATGTAAATATAAAATTATGCATTTTAATTAGGCAAGAAGGAATTTAATCTTTACCTCTAAATTCTTAATTCTGATCCATGCACTTGTAAGATTAAGTCCATAAAGTAGAAATTAGTTTTTGTTAATCATTGTCCATTTAAACACTTCAAGAAATATAGAATCTGTTTTTATGTGAATAAGATGAGTGCAGAGTTGATGAAACTATTGAGTGTCATCCACACAAACCAGCAAAATTAATTACATGTGGGCCTATTACTTAGTAGTCTGTAAAAAAAAAAAATCTATGCATTAACTATGAACATTGTTTGGAGCTGTCTGTAAACTAAAAAAAAAAAAAAAAATCTAATTTACAACTAGACATTTCAGAAAATAGATTATGATACAAACTCAAGTACAAAAAAACCTCCCTTTTGCTCGCTGCTGCAGCCTTGATCTCAAATTGTTACCGATTTCATACTGAGCATCAGTTTCTATAAGAAACCTGACAAAAGCCTGTGGTGTGAATTCACTCTAACAGGAAATCTGTACCATGTAAAAGACATAACAACGGCACCGCATGTCTTCAGAGCAGAGCGGTGAGACCATCATATGTGTGGCCAAAGATGGAGTGGAACTTGAAAAGACAAGGACACAATCAGGATAGGTTGGGGGGATATAGAGAAGGTTATGCTTTTGAGAGGGAGCCTTTCAAATTCTTATCCAGAGGATAAAAGCCCTCAGAAAACAGCACTTAATCAGCTCAATGCTTCAGCCGTCCTTGCCATGCTATGTCAGGGGAGTCACGGAGAGGAGCATCAAGCGTCCAAGATGCATCTCAGAAAAACTAATCATGTGACACCAGATTTCCAAGCAAAGGCACCAGGAATGACGACACAAGCGTGGTTAATGAACTAGCTGTTAAAAACGGGGAGAGAGAGGTAGAGTGGAGAGCAGACCTTTCCAGCACCTTCTCTCTCAAATAAACACAAACTTCAGCCTTGAAGCTGTTGTTGTGTTCCACTTCTATCCTCGGGTGATTTTAGCTGCATGAGGATGAGGTTGCACTAATGGAGAGATGGGAAAAATAACATTAAAAGGAAAAGCAAAGCCCATGACTTATGCCGCTGCAAGGTCAACCAAAAATAAATAAATAAATAAATAAATAAATAAATAAATAAAAATAAAAAACCAAAGACACCCAAAAGACAGATGGAGGGAGGTTTGACATTTGGAGAATGCAAAGGATCGAAACATTAAAGATAAAATACATTTTTACATTTTGTTGAAGAAATTGAGAATGGTGCCATAGTGTTGCTATGGTGTTGTGGTTGAGTATTAGAATGTTACAATGGACTTTTGGGTGGTTGCTAGGTGGTACTATCCCAGTGGTTGCATAAACTGCTTACACTAGTCTTAAAAGTTAGGCATCTAAGTTTTTTCTTCAAGACTAGCCCTAACTTTTTAAAGTCAGCTACATAAAAAGGTAGATTGGTCTAATTTGAAACAGAAAAGTAAGACTGATTACCTCTTGACTAATTTCTAGTTGGTCAAATTAGTTTTTGAAACACAGTCATAGTGGTTAAGTTTATGCAACTGGCCACAGCAGGTCTGTACAATATTTTAGGAGCTAGTTAAAGTCTATAGGGTTTTCCAGGAGGAAATATGATGTTTTGAAATCTTCTGGTAAGTTCATAATTACAATGTCAGGAGCTTTCAAAAATGGTGAATACGAAAAAAAAAAAATAAAATGTAACTCTACAAATAGATGAATAAAGAATTCACATAAGTTCAATCAATTTATGAAGGTGCTGTAAACTGAACTGTCATATTTACTATCACAATTGTACAATTATATTGTAATTTGTAATGCAATGTTAATTTTATGGTAAATAAAATAAAATAGTAATTTCATACATTTCAACAAATTATACATCAACTACAGATGCTGCATCCATCCTGTTTGTTCAGTGAAAGAAAATCCCAAGTTTCCCACTCATAATTACGATATTGTGGTGGCTGTCATGTGCGTTTAACTGTGCGATCTTTCAAAGTTGATTTGAATGCAAAATTAGTAATACTGACTAAGTTGCATTGGTATCATTCATTTTTGAAACACAAACCAGTGCGGGGTGAGTAATGTTCTTAAATGTAATACTTAGGATCGGACGTTTGTTTAAATTCAAAATCACTTGTAGTGATACTAAAGGGCCTGTCCGTGAGAAAACATTGCAGCCCCAATGGATGCAGCTTCTGTAGTTGATACTAAATTTGTAGAAATGTATGAAATTGCTAGTTTTTTATTTACTATACAACTAGATAAATGCATGTACAATTACAATGTTTAACTATTCACTTTACAGCGCCCTTCATGAATTGAATAAAACCCCCCAAAAATAAACAAAAACACATCTGATGCGCATTCTTTTTTATTATTATTTTGTAGCAGAAGAGTTAAAAACAAAAGAAAGTCCTGCACACTTTCAATGCTTACAAAAGTATCAAAATATCTTCATAGTTGCAACGTTTCGGTCCCGTGACCTCGCAGGTGTGCGAGGGTAATTGCTAACTGACTGTAGTAGAAGAGTTCAAATAAAACCTTTTTTTGTTGAAGGTACATCGCATCTTTATCCAACTCAACTGATTTAAGCGCACCTGACACCATAATTGCTACTTCCCAGCTCATAATACATAATAACTTAAATAGTGATACTGCTAGTAAACATCACTAATAAAAATTCTAGTGGTGAGAATGACTGATCTTTAAATCCAATCCGCTGTCAAATAAACTGTCCATTTCTACACCAGTTCAACACCAGCTCATGCTGCGGAGAATCTTCCTCACACGCTCCTGCAGCAGAGCTTCAGAAACCACAGTGTCATCCGACATCTTTCCACTTGACACTACAACAGGGGGTTTAGTCACTTTAAATAATCCATGCCATTCCATTAAAATTGCAGACCCTTCTCTTCCTCTTACAAAACGTGTAGAAGAATCTCGTCCCTGGACTGGAGCAGGCAACCGGAGAAAGTGAGAGGCAGAGAGAGAGGGAGAGGAAACGGAGGAAAGAGCGCCTGGGGATGGACGGAGCGCTCGGTGAGAAGGGGTTTCTGAGTGACACTAATTCACTCATGATGACTTGCCGCTCTCCTCCCGCAGTACTGATTGAAGCGCAGGCCATCGGTTTGGTGCAATAACAGTGCTATTGACTTGTTGCACCGGCTCCATTTGGTTATTGCCCTGGAGGCTCCGATCAATAGACTCAGCACTAAATCTGACTAATCAGGCCCTGCAGCCTCCAAGGGTCAGGCTGAGGAAAACTCCAGAAAATCTATGCCACGAAAGAGGAAAAGAGGTAGAGAGAGAGAGACAGAAGAAAACACAGGAGGGGTTGAGAGAGTCCTCTAAGCTCACTGACAGCTGTGTGAATTAATTGATGAGGATTGGTGTTCTGCTATAAAACTCCTGAGCGGGAGATGGAGAGGTGGGCGGCGTGCGCGCTGAGCTGTCAAAGGCGCCTAGTCTTCAAGTTCCTGTGACCCGACAGGTTACAGGTCAGGAGGCGCCCGTGCTGCCGAGGGACTGCACCGCAAACTAGAGTCAAGGAGGAAATCCATATCTGTGAAAAAATATGGATGCGCTTGAAACTGATTGTACTTCTTATGTAAACGAGAAGCATATTCAATGATGTTCACGCAAAAAAGCAATGAACCCATTGCCAATGTTTGTGGTCCCCGCTCTCTGTCTGCCTGTCTTTTTTTTTTTTCTTTCTCAGCTTAAGCAAGTCCACTCTGTGATAGAATGGCTCTTTTTCCATAAACATACAGCCAGCATATCATACACAGACTGTGGGACACTATGGAAAATTTATAAGGGAATGAAAATCAATAATTTACACCAAAGTCAAGCACTAGGGTTTTTTTCCCTCCTCCACTGCTGGTTCTGAGTGTGTGAGTGTATCCACATAGTGAGGGGAAGAAAAGAAGAGGAGCAGAGGTCTGAATCTCAATGCTTTGGAGTTTGATAGAGAGAAAGAGAATGGAGGGCTGTGACAGACAGTCCCCCTTTTCAGCACCTTCTCTCTGAAACAAACACCAACTTCAGCCTTGTTTGTGCAGTTGTTGTTTTTCCACTTCTCTCTCTTTTTTCTGTCGTTTTCTCAGTGCCCTGCTGTCCAGGATCTTTTAGCTTACATGGGCACTTTCCTCTCTGCACACATATACTCCCTGTAGCATCTTAGGCAGACTGAAGAGAAAAAGAACACACATGCACACACCTAAAACCAATAGGAAAACACGTAGCAATTTGACCTGCACTGATTAAATTGTGACCTGCACTGTGGTACAGGGCTGGATCTAGTCAACTAGTAAAGTTACCACTTTACAATACATTAATGCTGTATGTAGTAGTCATAGATCACACTATATGTGGTAAAGTAAAATAAAATAAATAAATGAAAAACAATTTATATATATATATATATATATATATATATATATATATATATATATATATATATATATAATTTATTTATTTATTTTTATTTATTTGTTAAAAGACATTGACATGACTTTACAAGTTTGGAAGACTTTGAAATTAGAAAAATAATGCACATTTTAATATATATAAACTATAAAATTCAAATTATTTAAATTAATTTATATGAATTCATGATTTCTATGGATGAATCACTATCATGTATGGAGCACCATTAAAATGAGAGGTTATGGGCTCTTTCCCTTCCCAAATCAATTTAAATTCAGCCAATCGACACAAATCAGCCAAATGCGTATCAGGGAATACCAGGAGATCATGTGGGCCCATAGTGGGCGGGGCAGATGGGCTACTCAATGAACACCTCTAACTCAATGCTAGAAATGGCACAGGATAAAGGCTTGGACGTATTCCTCGGGAACATGCAGCACGCAAATAATTGTGATGCTGAAGGCAGACCGACTGCACATCCACACATAACTGCAAGGTCATCAGCTTTTTTCTCCAGGGCTTCACTGACCAGCCTATATTGCAATTATTCCTTGGCAGCTGTGGGCTCTGCGGACTCCCTCTGTTCTGCTGGCTTAAAGAATACTGTTTAGTTGCATTACAACTTGTGCCCCGTGATCAAACACACCCACGGCTCTCAGGTCACACAGGGGCTAAGCAATGGCTGCTAACAATGCAGCATTTAAAGCATCACACATATGCAAAGTGCCTTTTACACATGGGAGAGAGAGGCAGAGCTTGCATAAGAGAGTAACGGAGAGAGAGATCGAGTACGGAAGCTTTACACTTCAGCAGGCATGTTTGTCAGATGTGACTGATACAGTGGATCAGCTGTTTCCTGCCATGCTCCCTCCTCTCCTGAAGACGGCGTCACTTTAACATCTGGATTAACTTAAATCTAACCAAATCGTTCTATAAGATAGCTAGCTAGACAAACAGACAGCTGACAGAATGACAGAACGATAGATAGATGGATTGATAGATTATTAGAAACAGATTAGTCACTCTTCTATGTGGTTTTAGTGATATAGATACATTATGAATCTACAAATCTATCAATTTATCTATCTATCTATGAATCTATCTATCTATCTATCTATCTATCTATCTATGAATCTATCTATCTATCTATGAATCTATCTATGAATCTATCTGTTTACGAATCTATCTATCTATGAATCTATCTGTCTACGAATCCATCTATCTATCTATCTATCTATCTATGAATCTATCTGTCTACGAATCTATCTATCTATCTATCTATCTATCTATCTATCTATCTATCTATCTATCTATCTATCTATCTATCTATCTATCTATGAATCTATCTGTCTACGAATCTGTCTATCTATGAATCTATCTGTCTACGAATCCATCCATCTATCTATCTATCTATGAATCTATCTGTCTACGAATCCATATATCTATCTATCTATGAATCTGTCTACTAATCCATCTATCTATCTATCTATGAATCTATCTGTCTACGAATCCATCTATCTATCTATCTATCTATCTATCTATCTATCTATCTATCTATCTATCTATCTATCTATCTATCTATCTATCTATCTATCTATCTATCTATCTATCTATCTATCTATCTATCTATCGCAATAGTAGCAAATTTGACATACTATATATGAATATAGTCAGCTATTATACAGCAATATAAACATACATAAGAAATTATCCATCCATCCATCCATCCATCCATCCATCCATCCATCCATCCATCCATCCATCCATCCATCCATCCATCCAACAAACCAACCAACCAAGCAACCTAGAGAAGTGACCATAATCTATTTTATTTGTAGTGAATAAAATACTGCCAAAAATACTGTGAATACTGGCCATCCTTTTAAATCACTCTCTAACTCCACACACGGTCAAGTTCATCCGTGACCCTTCACCCCTGTACGAACCACGGCTCAACCCTGCTGTTTGCTCTCAAGCAGCCAAAGAATTCCAAACCCACAGGGCTTATACAGTGCTCTCTCCCTCTAACACACAAGCAAAAACGCCTTAGTAACCAACAGGTACAAATACTACCTCGCTGCTCTCTGCCAAATGCACAGATGCCCCATTTAGTGAGAGGGTCTGAAAGAGAAGAAAAAGAAATGAAAAAGGGGGATGCAGACTGGCTAAGAGGGGTTTCTTTCCCTCTCCACTGCTTGGTTAACCAACTGACCTGCAGTCAAAGGAGCCTTTGTGAGCGCACTCTGGCGGTCGGCCAATCAGATCCTCGAGCTTGTCTGTCTCCAGGCGGGAAATGGTGCCCCTGGTATGCGGCGAGCAGCAGAATGCACAGACAGACAGGCCGGCTGCCGGCAGGCCCTCTCTCTTTCTTTCTTTCTTTCTTTCTCTCCTTCTTTCTTTCTCCCTCTCTCTTGAAAATGCCCAACCTCACTTCACTGAGGGGAAAATTACCTGACTGGCCCCCAGCCAGAGGACCTGCCTGCCCCAGCACCACTTATTTATTTAATAGTGTACCTCTGCCCCTGCCTCTCCATGCCCTGACACCTACTGTCTGCCAGCTATAACACACACACACACACCACGGAATGAACACACACTCTCTGGATCCATGAAAAAGCTTTTAAAAGTCCAAAGAGCTTCCTAAAGCAAGGTGTGAAACCCACCTAATAGCCTGATCCCAGAGGTCAGAGGGCACTCACTTTTACCCTCTTTCCACCCAAATGGTGCTGGTGCTTATGCCGGAGTCAGTGCTCAAGCAGGGAAATTGTGTATCTTTTTCAGAAGTTTAAAGCCAAACAATGATGCAACTGACTACATTACTACATACCAGCCCACAAAAAAACTCGAAGTACCAAGAATACAACTTTTGATTTACATATAATCATTTAGCAAGCACTTCTATCCAAAGCGACTTTCAAATGAGAAACACTGCAAGCAATTTGCTGACGTTGACATGAGCTCCATTAAATTTACATAAAGCGCAGGAACTGTATCCATTTATATCCATTTTGCAGAGACACATTTATGTGGCCAAGTGTAAATGGAGCAGTTTTTACAAATCAGATAGCTTTGCGATCAGTAAAAACACATGAAGTGACTAGGTGTAAACAGGCCCAAGAACATGGTGCAGGAAATGATAGAAGTTAGTCTGAAAACCTGATAAACCAGATGAGACAGGAACAAAACTAGACAGAGATCAGATGAAGGAGTTCTTACAGACTGACAGTGTCAATCTCCCCCAAGCTGTCTGTTCATAGTTTACTTGGCATTACAGATACAGCGAACGAGGAAACACACACTCACACACACACACACACACTTGTATATGTGGTTTACGTGGACTCTCCATAGACGTAATGGTTTTTATACTGTACAAACTGTATATTCTATCCCCCTACCCCTAAACCTACCCCATCGACATTTTTTGAATTTCAAAAAAACACAGTTTAGTATGTTTTTTAAGCCATTTGGTTTACGAGGACATGGGAAGTGTCCTCATAAACCATGTTTATGTTGTAATACCCATGTCATTATACACATTTGTTCAACCATATATACACACACACACACACACACACACACACACACACACACACACACACACACACACACACACACACACACACACACACAAGCCTTATAAACCAGAGTAAGACAAAAGACACTACATTCTATCATAAAACATGTATAGCGGGAAACAGGCCCTTTTTCACCTCTCTACGTCTCTCACTCTTTTTTCTGTCGTTCTTGCTCTTTATATTTATCATTCACTCTATTTCTGTCTGTGGCCAGACTGTTTCTCACAGTTATCAGTTGTCAGCTTTCTGGCTTGACATTTATGAGTGTACGGCTGCCCCTAAGCAATGCCATTTAAACTCTTGCTCACACACACACTCACAGACAAACACATGCATGATCCAAAATCTTAGGTTACATGCTAAATATTATGATTAATATTACGATTATATAACACAACAACAGGGTTCCTGAAGAAAAAATGAAAATAAATTAATTGGTAAGATTTTTTTAATGTTTTGAAAAGAAGTCTTTTATGCCCACCAAGGCAACATTTATTTGCTCAAAATGCAGTAAAAGCTGTAATATTGTGAGTATTATTACAATTTAGTTAAAATAACTGTTTATATTTTTATACATTTTAAAATGTCATTTATTCCTGTGAGAGCAAAGCTGATTTTTCAGCATCATTACTCCAGTCTTCGGTGTCACATGATCCTTCAGAATTCATTATATTATCATTATAGTATGCTGATTTGCTGCTCAAGAAACATTTCTTATTATTATAGATGTTGAAAACAACTGTGCTGCGTAATTTCTTTACGCAAATTAACTTTTTTTTCAGGATTCTTTGATGAACAAAGTTCAAAAGCCGAATTTATGTATATATATATATATATATATATATATATATATATATATATATATATATATATATATATATATATATATATATATATATATATATATATTATATTATATATATTATATATATACACATACACAAATATTTTGCCATAAACTTTTAAGAATCTTTGTGCTTTTTCCATAGTTTCATATACATTGTTGCTTCAAATAAAAGTTTGTAATGTTTGATCCATCTCAGAGCGTGTTCATTTCTATGTTTCATTGAAGATTTTTTTTTTTTTAAATAATAAATCTGAATAAAATAATAAAATATGCAAACAATACTTCTGGAACCAAGGCTGCTAAAAAAGTGGGCAGTCACTGTTGGGCTCTATTATGGTAATTAATTTACTCATCATTTATTCCCAGAGCAAAACAACCTGACATCCCAGATCACTGAAGCAGACTGCGGCAAATTCTATAAATTGACCAATCAGAGGGAGAATATATGCAGCGAGCGATCTGAGCGGTTAACCTTGGGAGCTCAGGAGGGGGTAACACACCTCAACACACTCTCATCTGCCAAAATCACCCTCATCCTTATCAGATCTTTCATTTGGGTTAAGTACCTCAATGCCTGACGTCCCACGCAAGCAGCAAGAGTTACAAGTAAGTTTGATGGGAGGGAAGACTGACTTTTCATCAAAAGAAGGGAGAAATTCATTTGAAGAAAAAAATTCGGCAAAAAAAGAAAGAAAAAACTACATTTACACAAGGAGTTGGAGCTGCATATTTTTGCCTGTGTGGCAGGCTGCTGGTTTAGTTAAAGACTATAGTTAAAACAGCCATGGAGGAGAGCATGGCTCAGTGAGAAAAGGCAGAGCACAGGCAGAGTCTCTCTATTTAAGCTCTTGGCCACAGTGGGCATTTAATAAGAGAGAATGTTATGTTTTGGGAAATCTAATTTGAGGCTCTTGTTTGTTTTCCTGGCTTTATTTTGAAAAAGCAGAGCATTTTTTACGCCTCCCGCTCTAGAGACGAGACCGACCGTCATGAGTTTCTAACAGCAAGCCTTTATGAAGTAAAGCCCTGAGAATCTTTAAGCATTCAATAAAACACACTTTTCTGAGTCCTACATTAAATTAGGGACATAATTAATTGCAAGGTTATTTTCCATGTCAGCAAAGCATATGTACGCATACGGTCATATTCAGATTTTCCAGGAAAATATTAGCCACCTTCCTCTGCCTAATTGAGACTTATTCCCTTTGGGGAAGAAGAGGAGGTCGCTGGGCGTTAATTAATCCTGGTTTTTAAAAGTAAATGACATTCATTAGCAGGGACCGGAGCCAAATAAGATTATTTACATGCCTATAATCTGGATGGTTCTTCTGCTGTTTCTTTAATGCTACGGAACTACCTCTACGGAGAGGATGAGAACAATCACGCCCCCTTTTCCTGTCTTCACTTCCACAACAATTAAAAGTGAGCGAACAGATGGAGCCGTGGCCGTGCGAGCATGTTAAGATGCCCTTCATCTTCTCCTTATTTTCCATTACCGCTGCTAAAGACTCAAGATATACACTCAAGTGCAAGTAGAACCGATTCCAATGATGCTAGTAATAAATTACAGAACAGTTACGTCCACAACAGTCAAGTAACTGCGCCAATTAAACGAATAATGCATTGAGGTACACTAAACAGCCATGTCTTGTTCGAAAACCCATTTTATTCCCCATGACAAAACATTGCCATAATGACAGAAAGGTCTTTGTATGACCTCTTGCTCTCGTTCACACACACACACAGACATCGCCCACACACAGACGGTTAACAATGAAATTGTTAAGACTGCCTATGCTTCGGCAAGGAGCAGGGAATTAAATAACAGTGGACTTATTGTGCATCAGCCGTCTAACAATGGTGCCGGCCACCTAATCAAGACATAGGATCCTTTTCTCAGAATTCAAACTAAACGTATGAAACAAATGGTCGATAGGAGGAGAGTTTGTGTCCAATCTGAATTAACCTCCTTAATTAAAGTCTTCTGCTGAACACGTTCCTTCGGATTTTATTTTTACCAGCATCCGTACCAAGGTCATAGGTTAAACCTTTAAATGCTTATTTCTCAGAAACGAAGTGTTCTGGTTGAGAAGTTGTTTTGTATGGATGGAGGGTGACGTAGACTTCTCACCTGTGCTTCATTTGTACGTATGATTAATGCCCTGGGTTAATCTTGGCTCCTATAGATGGCTTGTTTCCGGGCTACGATCAAACAGTGCGCTGACAGGCTTTTCAGGAAAGAGCGAAAGAGACGGGCCAGATCAGCCTCTCTCTCTTTCTCTGTCAGTCTGAGAGAGTCAGCTCTGACAGTGTCAGAGGTAGTTTCAAAGACAGGGCCGCCTCATGTCAGGCCGCCACAAAGAGAGATAAAACACAAGCCGACGTGAGCTTCGTTTAGGTCCATTCATTAAGCTTTTATGTACAAAACCTCCAGTGGGAATGGATATGGAAGTGAAGCTGAAGATGCTATTTTTCTCACTTCCTTTCACTGAATTAAAAGGTTATAGATCACCTGGATATGACTGAGCAGGACATTGTGGGTCCGCTGCAAACACAGTTTCTAATATTCATGAATTCTGACTATCTGCAGTATGTTACTTTTTACTTACTCTTTTTCCATTCTGGTTCTCGTGAAATGTCTTTGCTAATTTCAATCCTTCATGTTGGTTAAGGTAGCAGAATGAGCTGCTTGTAAAGAGCAGTTTATATTTAAGAATATTGAAACATAACTAAGATACACTGCACAAATGCTCACTGCATAAGTACTCACCAATGCCACAGCTGAGGGCTGTAGATCTATTGACTAATGGCTCTCTGCTTTTATGTATGGCACTGTATGTGTATAAGAGGATGACCTTGTTTGAAATAAGCCCTATTCTTATGTCTTGCTTTCCTTGAGCGAAGTCAGGTAATATCGTTAGTTACAGATATACTTTGTGATTTTGATCCAGGCTGAATCCAATCTGTTTTCTTTTTTAATCACAAAAAAATATGTTCTAAATTGTTTTCCAGATAACTCATGGGTTGTCTGATAAATGACATTAAAATTTTAATGTTTTATTTTAAATTTATTTAGACAAAATATTACTAAATACTGTATTTTATTATAAAGCATTTTAATACTGTCCATTACATGGAAATTATTGGCATATCGCCATCTGTCAGAATTGGAGTATCAATGCATCCCTAACTTAAGTTATTTCAGTGGATTTTGTGACGCACACATCAATAGCACATGAATTTCCGTAACGCCCACATCTAGTTAAAAAGAAACTCCTACTTTAGTCCAAACTAGATCCCAGCACCATCTGAATCAGTACATGAAATCACAACCTCCCTCTGTAAATCCTAACTCAAAAGTCATTTGGAAAACTAACACCATCCAAACAGTTACACACTAATAAAATGCTAAATGTGTGTCAGCCCCATGTGACCTTGGCCTTCTAGTTGTGTTAGGCAATAGGTCACAGCCCGTGAAACTGAGACGTGGCCATTGTTTCACCTGCCACTGATCTTTGTCCTACTAAGTACAATGATTAAGGAATCAAACCTGTGGGAATAAGACACAAGGATGCGCAGAGAGACAGGAACATGCGTCTAGGCCCACATCAGCCCCCTGGGTAGGGTGTGGAGTGCGAGACGGGGAGAGCCCGGCCGGTGGCCATTTTCAACTCAACAAACGGGGGATCAGGTGACGGCTACCGATGGCCCCGCCACCTCAACTCCAGCCCAGAGCACCCTGGTATCTCCTCCCATAGATCCACTTACATGGCCCACACAAAAGAGCCACACAAAAACCCAGCCAAGCTCAGGTGAGAGAAAACTCGGCCGGGTCATTGAGTTACTTGTATTCAATACACCCTCTCCAGGCTGGTGTGCGTTTACAAGCACTTACTCTGGAGTCTCGATGATAGACGCAGTGCCTAAGTAGCATTAGACGAGCAGCACGCAGCTATAGACATGGATACCTTACAAGACTTACAATAGTTATGGTTTTGAGTGACATTGGTCGTGAGACTCATGCTGTTTCACTTCTCTGTACCGGTTTAGCTGGATTTTGCAGAGTCAAAACCTCCCTGCACTGATAAAAATGGGTACGCATCATCCAACCTGACCTCTTCACTTCCAAATCGATCTACTTAGCAGCCAGATCAAAGACGCTCGCCGCTGATGTACATTTAACCTTACCCAGGTCCTCCCAGATCATGTCTAAATATTAATGATAATAAAGTCTCACACCCTTCCTGTGTCAGCCAATTACACCACATATTGATCTGCGACTTTCTTGGCCAATTAAAACGCAGCCGTCGTAATGCGTTTAGGCACTTCAAAGGGAAGCACCATTGATTTGTTTCTGGATCTGAGTGTTTACCGTTAGCAGAAGGGGGAAAGGGAGAAAACATTTTATTCAGCAGGTTGGAGAGGAAGTACTCAGACCCAGATGCAAGTTCAGCTCAATACGGTCACTCCTTCCTGCTGGCTTAAAAAGCACCCAGTCCCGACCACCAACACATCAAACAGTGTTAGAAAGATGAGGCTGAACAATTTAAGCACTTTACATAATAAGGGTTGCAGGGCTTTCTAAGGGCTAAATTCAAGAATTTCAATAAAATATGGCACAATAAATATCCAGCGTACTAATAATACAGCCTCTGATGCAAGGAAGTGCACATTGCGTCACTGCAAACAGCTTTGTGGCCTGGATCAATGAAAGAAAATTATTTGGTATCCAATATTATATTAATTATATTATATTAATTATATTATATTAATTATATTATATTATATTATATTATATTATATTATATTATATTATATTATATTATATTATATTATATTATATTATATTATATTATATTATATTATATTATTTAAAAATAAACAAATTCACTTTTTTAATATATTTAATGTATTTTAATATATTTAATTATTAATATATTTTAATCATATTATATAATTTAATATACTACATATATAATTAAAAAATACATTAATTAATACAGTAATTATATATAATACATATATTACTGGTTTGTATGACAAATTGCTTTTGATGCAATTTAAATGTCACTTTGAATAAAAGCATCTCCTAAATTAATAAATGTTAAATAATAATAATAATAATAATAATAATACGATTTAATAAAAAAAATAAATAAATAAAAATTAAAAAAACAAGATAAGATAAGAGTAGTTCACAGAATAGCGTGAAAATGCAAGACTGAAGGTTTTACCATGGACATCAAAATTCCTGGTCTTCTGGCCCTTTAACTCAAATCGGCACCAGCAGTCAACTGGAACAAGCAGAACACACATTCATTACCACGGCCTGCGGCCTCAAGTAAACACTAATAGCGCTGGGGGCCAACAAAAATTCTCTCCTTGGGATCACATCAACAGTCAAGAGGGAGGTAGCGTTGGAAATCCCCAGTGTAAATTTTGTGTGAAGACCAGAGCAGAATAGTCATCTAGAGAAGAAAATGGAAAAGAGACTGAAGTATAAAAAAAGAGTTAGAAAACTGTTGAAAGCTAATGACCACAGATTAAATGCTGAATGACTTTAAGAGCATAAAGGTTAATCTCAATATAGGTTGTGTCATCAATTTCTTTGGATGAAGGCCATAAACTGAATAGATCATTAAAATAAATTCTGAACAAGAAAAAGGACTCATTCTTTTAAAGATCCCTTGGAATCACTTGACTACCACAATTTTCACTTCTGTGTAATTTCCCATTTTTCACAGCACTATAGATGACCTCAAAGCTAACAGATATGAACTAAAAGCTACAAAAGTCTCATTTAAAAAGCAGAGCAATGCTTGTATATCAGAGCATTACTTTTAGAAAGGACCGAAGATGCAAAACAATGGCACGCGTCTTTGACCATTATGTGCTGGTCTGGGAGTCTCTCACTGTTGCGGGCTTGCAGCGGACCAGTCCTCACTGCTGTCTTTGTACTGGTCTGTGAGGAAGGGTCATCACAAAGACCCTGTTCAGAGGACCACAATACAGCACAACTCAGCGCAGTAGCCCTGGCCTGCTCATCATCCAGGCACAGCTACAGTGAGCCTATTCAATTGAGGAGAGACCCTGGCCCCAGAAAGATAAACCTCACAAAGAAGCCACAACTAAACAAAACAACTGAAGACACAACAACAAGAAAGAAAATGACTCAAGAGCGAAGGAACGATGTGAATAGGAACCTTGAGGGTTCCTGTTACAATATACCAATGTGGAGAAAACAGGAGGGCAAAATTCCATAGAGTGAATAAATGAAGCCTTCAAGTGGGTAATAGAGGCACTGATTGGTGCCGATAAGATGGGTCAGCATTTCCAGTGTTAGAACTACAGTGAGGTGGCCAGAGTGAAGGGAGGTGAAGGGAGCATGCTAACACTCCATCCAACGATTGATTTACTGGCAGGAGACAATGTGTGCTGCTCTCACTCTCTTGAGTCCAAGGCTGGGGCATCTAGTGTGAAAATAACCAAAATACACACTCAAGCATTGACTAAAAGAAAAGCACACAGTGAAAGCAAAATAAGACCAAGGAACATGCCCTAGGAGCGTATGATGCATGAAGACTACGATATTACACACATATTATACATACTAAACAAATACCTGTAACAAATGAGCTCTAAGATTAAAGTCAACTTCCATAGTGCATTCTTAATGCATCCATAATAACTTCTTATCATAGAAATTAACTTTAATTCAAATTATAATTCAATTCCTAAATTTGAATTGAGGTACAAAACAGGATGAAGAATTGCAATTTCAATTTGAATGTAATGATTTCAAGTGCCTCTATTATGCTATTTTACATATATCAAAGGTATTAAAAAAAACATTATTTTCCTAATAACATACATTGCAGCATGACTTCTTTTCTCATAAGTGTCTGAAATGACTCAATAAAGAATTCAGTCTCTAAACCCCTCCTTTCCATGACACTACTCTGCTCTGATTGGTCAGCCAGTGAAGACCATAGTCTGGTATTAAGCAAATTTGTTACAAACCTATGTAGGTTCGTGCAGGAAGTAAGACTGGAATTAGTGATGACTAGTTTCAGGCACTTCAGAATCGGTTCTTTGTTTTGGGAGTCAATAGCTCCATTTATTGTGCACAGTGATCTTTGAAACTTTGATGAATACTACATGAAAGGTAATATCCAAAAAAGTATAATAGGAGCACTTTAAGATTATTTTTAAAGAGAAAACGTACAGGCCTTAAAAATAGACAAACGATAGAAAGACTGAAAAAATGAAAAACAGACAGACAGACAGACATAGATCGATAGATAGATGGATGGATGGATAGATGGATAGATGGATAGATAGATAGATAGATAGATAGATAGATAGATA
>NC_090239.1:12762156-12764656 GCF_024489055.1 Chanodichthys erythropterus
AGTTATATTTATTAATATAATCTTTTTCATTGTTAATTCCCAATGTTAAAATAATGCAAGTTTAAAGGTGCAATATGTAAGAATTTTGCAGTAAAATATCCAAAAACCACTAGGCCAGCGTTATATATTTTGTTCACTTGAGTACTTACAACATCCCAAAAGTTTGCAACTATTTGTAAATCGTGAGAAAAATTGCAATTTTAACCATGGCTCCGGGACATGCGAGTCGCCGCCTGTCAATTGCGTCATACCCGCGTTAACCCTTGGTTTCCGGTTTTATTTTGTAGAAACCATGGAAACACCAAAGAATCTTTAATATTTAACGTTTTAATAGACAAGGGAACAACTGTTTGGTTACATTTATAGACAGATAACGAATTGTTATTATATAGCTCAACACGTTTAGTCTTATTGTTTAAATGTAATTTTCTTGATTTTTTGTGAGTACCATGCTTTACTATGCCTCAGAGAAAAACACCATTTTGTGAAGTAGCTAACATAGCGTAATCAGATGCAGCTTTATTTTTACTAACAGCAATACAACATTTTCTTCATCATATAATACGTTTTAAAATTAATTGCATGCCATTTATCAACACAAGCAACCCAGCATTTATTTTATTAATGATATTCTAAAATCGATTTAGCTTACTGCAGTGTGCAACAAGTGTCTCACAGCAGTCGCCGAGCGAACGCACAGAGTAACGTTATAACAATTTTCAACACACTCAAATGTATCCAATATGATAAACAGAGCTGCGTTACCTCATACTCATGACAGGAAAAGCTAAAGCGGCGCCGGCGACTGTGGCATAATAAAAGTTCCGCTGCTCACGGCGTGATGTGCAATCGCTCCAGTGTCCTCATTCAGCTCCCACAACACTCGGTCCTGCTCTGCTTCATACTACAGTAACGTTAATAATTGCATCCATAAACATGATTTCTTCCCGAGTCCTATCCCGAAACTTTTCAACCCGTAGTGAGGTGAAGACCACATGTCCCAAGATTCCATGCTCAAACTTGCCGTCATCAAGCTACGGCTTTGTTTTGAATAGGCCTCTAGTGGACAGAAAATCTTACATATTGCACCTTTAATCTAATGTTTGTTCATTATATATGAACTGTCAATTTTTACAACTAAAAATATGTTGAAATTAACATTAACCTAGATTAACAAATTATTTAAAAGTGTAATTCATTGTTGGTACATGATAGCTAATGCATAAAGTGTTACATATTTGCACTAATGAATTGTGCAAGGAACATGTTTTAAGTAAATAGGGTTCATTTGGATTTCATGTTGACATTGAGCTTACATTATTTTGCTCGATCTAAAATCATATTAGGAGTCAAGCATGAGTAAATCAAGTCAATAATACCTAATCACAAAATAACCTGGTTTAAAGACAGAAACACTTAGTAAATCCCTGTGGAGGATCTTGCAAAAGAGAGTTTTCAATTTGGGAGTTGGCGCAGCTTTGGGCGAGAGGTGTGATCCAGAAAGACAGGTAGCGACAGGGTGCTGTTGACCCTAGAGGTGCAAACAAACGTGGGTGTTGCCGGGGGAGGCTGCCAGCTCGAGAACGAGCGAGCGAGCGAGCGAGCTGACAAAGTGGAGAAAGGAGGAGAGCAGTGGATTGAGGAGCTCCAGCTGGCATGAGGCCTGGTGTAGCACCAGGACCGGCCGCCTCTACAACCCAGACGCACAGCCAAGGGCCAGCACACACTGCCAGCTGGGAAGATACCCTACTGTGGAGCGCTGTACTCCAAATAAACAAAAGCAAACAGGGCACAGACCTGTCATTAGCCTGTGCCAGCATAAGGCGCCTGTAATTACGACTGACTCAGGATCGGTACACATTCAGGGCACACTGAGACAAGCATAGAGCAAAAAGATGGGATTTTCTTACATGGGTAAAAGTTGAACTCTAAACTAAACAGGCTTTATTCATTCTGTGTAGCTTAACAAAGATAGTTTCCCAAACTTTTTCATGCTAGAACCCACCTACAGAGGTACAGTCCATCTGTAAAACACCAAAAATGTATTAGAGAAATGAGAGAAAAAACGTATTTGTTCTCTTTTAGTCATTTTTTTAATAAATAATTGTTTTTCTTGTTATAGAAAGACATTGGAGTAATGGCTGCTGAAAATTAAGTAGTCAACTTTGTCATGTAACATTAAAATATTTAAATGTAATATATAACATTAAAATGTCATAAAACAAAAAATATATAAACAGCTATTTTAAATTAAAATCAGTAATATTGTGAAATATTATTACACAGTATTTTTTATTAAATAAATGCAGCCTTGTGAACTCGAGACTTTTAAAAAAAAATATTATCATACAGAATATAGTATAATATAATACATAATAATTGAATAATTCTAATGTAATTGTATAATTCTTATTAAAATGTATATACAAAAATGTACACACATCTACATAGTACATATATTTGTATTATATCGTTCTTTTTTTTTATGCAAATTTGATTA
>NC_090239.1:12769656-12827156 GCF_024489055.1 Chanodichthys erythropterus
AGTGACATACAGTGAGTCTCAAACTCCATTGTTTCCTCCTTCTTATATAAATCTCATTTGTTTAAAAGACCTCTGAAGAACAGGCGAATCTCAACATAACACTGACTGTTACGTAACAGTCGGGGTGTACGCCCCCAATATTTGCATATGCCAGCCCATGTTCCCAACATTATGAAAGGCATTAGACAAGGGCAGCCAGTATTAACGTCTGGATCTGCACAGCTGAATCATCAGACTAGGTAAGCAAGCAAGGACAATAGCAAAAAATGGCAGATGGAGCAATAATAACTGACATGATTCATGATAACATGATATTTTTAGTGATATTTGTAAATTGTCTTTCTAAATGTTTCGTTAGCATGTTGCTAATGTACTGTTAAATGTGGTTAAAGTTACCATCGTTTCTTACTGTATTCACGGAGACAAGAGCCGTTGCTATTTTCATTTTTAAACACTTGCAGTCTGTATAATTCATAAACACAACTTCATTCTTTATAAATCTCTCCAATAGTGTAGCATTAGCCGTTAGCCACGGAACACTATCAAACTCATTCAGAATCAATGTTAACATCAAAATAAACACTGTACTTACGCGATTAGACATGCTGCATGACGAACACTTTGTAAAGATCCATTTTGAGGGTTATATTAGGTGTGTGAACTTTTTTTATGTTGTTTAAGGCAAGCGCAAGCTCTTGGGGCGTGGAGCACCAGATTTATAGGGGTAGCAGCCTAAATCGGCTCATTTCTAATTATGCCCCAAAATAGGCAGTTAAAAAAATGAATTAAAAAAAAATATATGGTGTATTTTGAGCTGAAACTTCACAGACACATTCAGGGGACACCTTAGACTTATATTACATCTTTTTTTAAAAAGTTCTAGGGCACCTTTGATGTATTAAAATATTTAAACATAATTATTTTAAAATATATATTTAGATGACACAAAAGTCTGAGGGGTCCGCGATCCAGAAAAGATGGATTCCTGTCATATATTATTATTTCCAACCTTAAAATGAAGGATAAATAGAATGCTGCTACCTGTAGTATAATAGAAAAAAAAAGTATCAACGTGCATTTTTTCTCTCTTTCAGAATGATGTAGCCCTAATGTAAAAACTCATCACTTAACATGTCAGTCCTGAGTTTGTTTGCAGCCCAAACATGTGTGTGCTTTCCAAAGCGGGCAATCAGCACACACTAATAGGAGTGGGAGAGACACAGTTTAAGTGTCACTGTTACCCATGATGCTCTCAGCAGTGGGTAATGAGGCTGAGGTGTGTGTGTGCCACAGGGGTTTATCCAGAGGCCTGTCAACTTCCCGGCAGACTGCTACACATACACATTCACACATTCACACACTCTTCATTTAGATGCTTATGAAACTTTACAGCTTTACACATTGACGGTATATGCACAAATACACACACACACTATGGAGCCATCAGTACTCATTACCGAAAATAAAAGTTGCACGAACAACATGCAGAGAGTGTCTCTTCCCATGAAAAACATAAACATAAATCTAACACATTGTTGACATACTGACATTGTGACCAGTAAGGACAATTAATGGTTGACTGATGTAATGACAAGGTTGATTAATACTCCAATACAATGGTATTTTAATTCAAATATTTTAAACTATTTCTTTATCTGTGAAAAAAACTACTATAACATTTATTATGTTACAAAAGATTTCTAATACAAACAAATGCTGTTCTTTTGAATTTTCTATTCAAGGAATGCCAAAAAAAAAAACTGTATCATGGTATTGATATTGGATAATGATAGTTGCTTCTAAAGCACCAAATCAGCATATTACCTTAGAATGATATTAAGACACTAAAACTGAAGTAATGGATGCAAAATATTCCAACACAGGAATAAATTAAATTTTAAAATATATCAAAACAGAACACAGTTCTTTTAAGTTGTAATATTTCACACAATACTACTGTATTTACTGTATTTTTGAGATGAGGTTCAGGTGTCTAGAGCTAACAGAGTCTTAGTTAGTCTATATATACACGCACACACATTCATACAGTGCCATTTGACTAAAGACCGTTAGCTCCAGACATTTGAACTGAAATGTTGTGACACACAAGATGCTCAAAGTATCTGCTGTCCAAAATAAACCTGACACGCAGCATTCCTGAAGGGTACAAAACACCCCAGCGTCTAAAAGGCTTGAGCGAGAGCTGTGACCAGGAGAGGAACAAGATACTCGGTTATAGTGATAAATCTTGCAGATGCGCGTCATCACGCTCCATGATACGCATACGCACACTCATCAATGCCACTTCGCTTTAATTCAGTTGGGGCACTCCACAATTGACTGCTGCTGAGTGGATAGAACAAGCAAATTATAAAGGATACAAGCATTTTGTAAGTGAGACCAACAGCCAACAGCATTGAGGTCGGGGTTTCAATTCATCAGTGGGTTTAAAATCTGGGCTTTGTGCAGGCTAGTCAAGTTTTTCCACACCAGGCTCAGTAAATCATTTTTTAACGGACATCAATTTGCGCACAGGGGCATGGTCATGTGGAGCAGAAACGGGATCTCCCCAAACTGTTGCCAAAAAACTGGAAGCACAGAATTCTCTTGAATGTCATTGCATGCAGCTGCATTACCATCTTTACTGGAATTAAGAGGCCTAGCAAACACAGAAACAACCCCACATGACTATACCATCAAATTACTGGTACTCAGACAGGTAGTGTTCTCATGGCACAAGCCAAACCAACATTTTTGGTGGTGAAGCATGGTTTACAGCGGCAACATTCTTTACACAACTCCGGCTAACGACAAATGTAGAACACAGAGTTCGCCACAGCTGCTCAGAAAGGAAATCAGAGAAATACTGGGAAGAGAGCGCCCTCGAGGAGGGGCCTGCCGCCCTGGAGACAGTTACCAATGGAAATTGCTCCAAATTTTGAACTTTGGCTCGTTCAAGATCTCATGCCACTGAAAAAACTCAATGGGGGGGGGATGACTGATCACAGAATCAAAAACAGCAAAAACAGATGCACTGAGCACCTTTTGATTCACAACACATGCCTTTAAGAGTATAGAAAAGAACATCAAGATTATTTTAAAGGTTAGTTTGTAGAGTAATACCTCACCAGTACAGTTGTTAAATTTAGACAGAGCGGAATTACGACTTTGCTTCTGAACAATCTTTGTTCTTCCTTCAGCCTATATCAGCCGTTCATTATGATTTTGACAGCAGACCTTGATGTCAAAGAATTTCGTACTCGCACAAAACTATACGGCGAAGTGCGTGTAGGAGTTTGTTTGCGAGGATGGGAGTGAGTGTGTGGGAGAAAGAGAGCCGTGCCCCCGTCACTTCTCCACCCTGCTCCCTCGGCTCCAGCATCTTAACGAGGCTTTTCCCCTCGCTTTGCAGAACGAGGGAGAAGCCAAATAAATAAAAGAATAAAAGGCGAGCGAGAAGAGGGAAAACACACACTGAACTATAATTTGTTATATCTTTCAGCTCCAATTAAAAATAATATCAAATCTTTTTGTTCAACTTCATAACAAGACTTCAAGAGGGCCCCCATGACTCTTTCTATTTGCATCCCTCAACAGCCCACTGGTGCTCCTGAATCACATTAATTATATGACCTACATAGCACGTCGTTAATATTCCAAGCTGGGAGAGGAACTGGGAGCCAATACGGTGGAAGTCTAAATTTGGAGATCTTCAGGACATCAGAGCTCCCGCTTTTCTGGGGTTTGCGCTTTGATCTCCTCCCTCTTGACATTGTTTGCAAATGTCTGTTTAATGGGACTGGCAAACACCAGAATACAGCCACATTCGGAGGGGAGGGGGGGGGTTTCGCTCCCGCCACACTCCCTCCTCTTTTTTTCTTGTCTGCTATCACGCCGTGCCGATGACGACTCTCGGAACGTCGAAACAAAGGGAGACGGAGAGGAAAATCAAGGAAGAGAGAGAGGTGACAGTGTGGCTCACCTCTCACAATACCACGTCTACTGATCTAATCGCTGCTGGGATCAGAGCGCTTAGTGACAGAGAAGTGTTACAGCTGTTCGGGATGTACAAAGTCGGAGCTACTCTGCTTCACAAGTAATGTGTTATGAATATGAATATTTCATAAAGGGGTGGGCGGGGGGGGGGACCACGCGAGGTGCTCCCGTTGTTTGTGCATTAACACACAATACCCGAAGTAAGCGGGCGTGTTCGTGCCCAGAGACATGGAGAACCTGATGTCTTAATCAGTGTCCAGCTGTACTGTGGGCTCCTTCAGAAGATCGAGGCCTGGCTCCTCTAAGCTCGGCCATGAATATGGAGCTGTTCTGCGGTGCGGGGCTTGGTTATGTTTTCTGTCTGATATGTCTGCCCCATTCCCATTTCAAAGGGAGGTCCACCCAGGGGTTTGACTTTTTGATCTGCCTGGCGACTGACTCGACCACCTGCATGCGGTATCAGGCCCCTGGTCTCCGTGGAAGGCTGAGCAGGAGCACTGCGCTGGGCACTGATCCCAACACTACCCCTTCTCTCTTGCTTTCTTGCTCTCTGTCCACATCAGCAGGAGGTCTTTACCCATACTCCAGCTCTGTAGCCATAAGGATGCCATCACAGCCATTTTGAGCTGAAAAGCCCTGCCACACCAAGTCTTCACAAAAATTAAGACTATAAAACAAAACAATGACCCTGTTTACACCTGGCCTTAACATGCGTTTTAAAGGGATAGTTCACCCAAAAATTTAAATTCTGTCATCATTTACTCAACCTCATGTCATTTCAAAACAATAGAACTTTGTTTCTTCTGTGGAGCATACAAGAAGATATTTTGAGACATTTCTAACTTTTTTGAATTCATACAATGGAACTCAAAATTGTTCTACAAACATTTTTCAAAATGTTTTTCAAAACATTTTTCTTCTTTTGTGTTCCATATAAGAAAGGTTCAAGGTACACTGTGATCAGATCACAACATGAAAGAAAAGAGATACTGAGCTCTTGTAATTTGTTCATCCAATTAACAAATTATTTCAATGGATTATACTTTGAAATCTTGTTTCTCTATCTTATTTCACCCAAAAAAGTGCTTTACTGAAGGAAAATAAAATGCAGGAAATCATGGTTTTAAATGTTTTTAAAATTCAGTAAAAGACAGAAAGTTGATTTAACACAACTTCTAATGTAATATGTAAATTGCATTTTGCATGAGTAGGTGTAATTGGATCGCTATCTGATCACACTGTAGATGCACTGGAATTAAGGTGTAAACGCATAAGACTGCATAAGAAATTTATGTTAATGCCAGATATAAAAGGCCACTGTTGTTTAACCCAATCAGACTATTATTTGTGTTAATAGGCCTAAAAAGTACAATTCACCTAAAAGTTAAAGGGTTAGTTCACTCAAAAATTAAAATTCTGTTATTAATTACTCACCTTCATGTCGTTCCACACCCGTAAGAGCTTTGTTCATCTTCAGAGCACAAATTAAGATATTTTTGATAAAATCCGACGGCTCAGTGAGGCCTCTATTGCCAGCAAGATAACACTTTAAGATGTCCAGAAAGCTACTAAAGACATATTTAAAACAGTTCATGTGACTACAGTGGTTCAACCTTAATGAAAAGATGAAAATAATTTTTGTGTGCCACGTTTGAATAAACGACTTTATTCAACAATATTTAGTGATGGGCCATTTCAAAACACTGCTTCATGAAGCTTTACGAATCTTTCGGTTCAAATCAGTGGTTCGGAGTGTGTATCAAACTGCCAAAATCACGCCCCCACGTGACTTTGGCAGTTTGATACAAGCTCTGAACCACTGGTTCGAAACAAAAGATTCTTAAAGCTTCGAAGCTTCATGAAGCAGTGTTTTGAAATCGCCCATCACTAGATATTGTTGAATAAAGCCGTCATTTTGTTTTTGACACACAAAAAGTATTTTCGTCGCATCATAACATTAAGGTTGAACCACTGTAGTCACATGAACTGTTTTAAATACGTCTTTAGTAGCTGGCCATTTTAAAGTGTTAATTACAGTATCTTGCTGGCAATGGAGGGCTCACTGAGCCATCGGATTTTATCAAAAATGTCTTAATTTGTATTCCGAAGATGTGCGAAGGTCTTACGGCTGTGGAATGACATGAGGGTGAGTAATTAATGACAGAATTTTCATTTTTGGGTGAACTAACCCTTTAATATTCCATCATCATTTACTCACCCTTAAGTCATTCTAAACCTGCATAATATTCTTTCTTCTGTGGAGCACAAAAGGACATATACTGAAGAATGCTGATGTCCAAACAAGTTGGTTTGGAACAAAACATAGCTGAGTAAATGATGACAGAAAATTATTTTTTGTGTGTGAACTATCCCTTTAAAACATCAATACAGGAACAGACCCAGTGCAGAAACTATCAGGACTAGAATGGAGCCGCTCAGTTTCAAGTCTTGTAAATACATACTCTTCCAAAACAAACTTAAACTAATTCCAACTGTAAGTTTTCCTGTATAAGAACTTCTTGTGCAAGGTCACATTGCTCACGCTGTTTCAGCCCTCCTCCCAGGCTGCTTTGAAGGCTCGATTGAGTCCAGTAACTTGTGTATTAAACAATCCGTCATCAAAAATGTTTTAATTGGTATGATTATTCTTTAATAATATTATGATTTCTTTAAGCAGGCATCGCCATGAAAAGTTAATGAGATGAGTATGACCATGACAATATAATTAAAACCCTCAGGAGTTTCTGAAGCTGTCCATTAATAATTTAGAACAAGCTGGAGCACGAGACGGCCCAGCTCAGTAGTCTGCTCAGGGAGAGAGACAGAGAGGACCGGGAGCGTAAAACTGCTTTGCCCATCATGATGTGAGTTTACTTTGATTAAGAGCTGAATTACCAGACTATCAGAGATGTGTCACTGTTAAATCCCTCTGTTAGAAACCTTTTGGGATACGCATCTCTTATTTGATACCAGTGTATTATAAACAGATTTGTTTGAACTCTGGAAAGTCGGGATGAAAACAGGAGCTGTGCTCAAAATGCATGCAGCATCCTCGGAGCGGAAGTATCACAGAGTACACATATTTGGAGTCGACTTCACCCACACAGTGCTCTCCACTCAGGGTAAACATCTGGTGCGGCGCGGGTCTCTCTGTCTCCATCTTACAACAATATTTATCACAGCGGGCTAATGCTCTGTCCTCAACTTACTGCTGAGAGCCTGTGAACCTCACCATGACAAACACAACCTGGAGTAAGTGAGTGTGTGCACAAAGGCCAATGCAGATAATCAAGTAACGTAGCGCCACGGGGAGTCAAGTTCACCTCTTTCATTTAAATTACCCTCACATCTGTACTGGCGCAAGCATAGAATTAAATCACACTTTACAGTCTTTAAAAAAAAAATACAAATACAAATGCCATTAACCCTGAAAACTGACAATGCAAAAGCAGATTTTTACACTTTATGAAGAAAATGATTGCTGATTGTACAAAACTAATTACTGTTATGAAAGATCCTATCCCCCTTCCTCAATGACTGATCAAATATGTATCGCATTATTGTGTTCTTGTTTATCAAAAGCACTTTTCCTAGCAGGCTAAGTTGTTAACTAGCTAAGTGATAAGTGAAAAAGTTTAATTTGATTAGTTTTAGCTTCTGTTTATAATTTGTTTAAATTAAAACATGTAAATTAATACATTTTCATGATCAAGAATAAATACACTGTGAAGCGATTTTCTATCAATTCCATTTTTGTTAACTAAATCTAAAACTAAAACTATTAAAAATAATTTTCATTGATTGAAAGCTAAATAAAATTAAATATAAATATTAGATGAAAAACAAAAATTATAAACGAACTGAAAATAAGTTGTAGCTAAATAGAAATATTAGCAAACTTATAAAAACAACAAAAGCACATTAATAAAATTACTAAGTTAAAATGTAAACTTAAAATTTAAATGAAAAAAAAGATATTAAAAAGATAAATCAAAATATTAAAATATATGATAATAGCTTATAAATAATAGTAAAATAACACTGGTTAGCGGCTTTAAAACAAAAAACAAAAACAAAAAAAGAGAGCATATATAGTAGTTGTAGTAGTAATATTTTATATATTGTGCTATTAATCAAATGTCCAAAGGCTAAGCAAGCATGGAATTAAATGAAAGCCAGGAAAATTCATAAAGATGAAAAACATGCCAGGAAAAAAAACACACACACACACACAGAGAGAGAGCATACCAAAACATCTATTTGTTGTCTTTGCTACTTTTCTGTTGCAAATGGCTTTGAGATGCAACGCAACTGTAATATGTGGGAAGGCTTTATTTGTTCTTTTTTTTCAAGCAGAAAGCTAAAAACAAGTTAGGAAGAGAGATACAGAGAAAGAGTGAGAGTAAAAGAGAGAGAGAAGGCCTTTTCTAGGCAGACAGGAAGAACTGGGGGTGCTGTGGGCCTTCATGCAGAAAGGCAGAGGGCTGAAGGGAGACGGCGCGCATGCAAAAAGCTCATAAATCCTGATTTGAGGCGGCCTCAATGCAGCACTACATTGCTTAAATGCTACGTCTGATTTAGTCTTCCCATTAGGTGACAGCTGAACTTTAACATTAATATGATAATATTGAAATAAGTGCGTGTTATTTACTTAGTGGCGGGGCGGGATGGAATAAGAAAGAAACAGAGGGAGGTGGGAAGGAATGGAGGATGATGAATGATTTCTGGACAGCTTCTGTGACACCGGGCGGCCGCAGCCCCTCTAATGAGACTTGACAAAATGGAGACATATGCAGAAATATTGGTTACAGTCTGCGTCCCCGGCATCTTGCTCTCTCTCTCTCTGTCTCTCCTCCTCTCCCTCTCGCTCACCGCACACGTCCTGATTGTCTACGACCACTGAAGCATCTATTTCAATTGGCACTTCCTTCCTGGACCCGAGGTTTTAAATTTAGCTGGTGTCATTTACATATTACTCTTAATCAAAAAAAGAAAAAAAGAAACAAAACCTTGTCGTCACGGTTCAGGGAAGGGTGCAAAGGCACTTTATAAAACGGAGATGTGACAGACGTTAAACTGAATTGTGCGTGTGTGAAGGAGAGAGATTTGAGGCTGGTGGAGAAAACAACAGTAAGTGGAACAGAGAGAGAGAGAGAGAGAGAGGCTGTGCATTGCTTCAGTTATCTCACATCTACCACACAGGGAAAAAAGCCAATATCTCATCAGCCTGCTGATATGAATGATGAGTTCTGCTGTTTAAAGCCGATACTAGAGACAGAATAGTGGGATGAACGCTAGATCTGCTTTAGGGCAGATGAGTGCTGAAAAAAACCCAACTCCAACATGGAATCTGTGCCTGTAGAAGCCAGAACTCTGATTCTGAACATCTGTGATTCATTAAATTATATTGTTAAATGTTGCTGAAATAAATGAAGGGAAAAAATATGTGTGTGTGTGTGTGTGTGTGTGTGTGTGCTTTTGTTTATATTACATTGTGGGGACCAAATGTCCCCATGATGTAATATAAACCTGAGTTCACCTACATCGTGGGGACCAGCCAGCGGTCCCCACAATGTAAATGGATTTATAAATCATATAGAATGAGTTTTTGTGAAAAAGTAAAAGTTTGCACAGTTTCCTGTGAGGGTTAGGTTTAGGGGTAGGGGCAGGGTAGGGGGATAGAATGTACAGTTTGTTCAGTGTAAAATGCATTGAAGTCTATGGAAAGTCCCCACAATTCACAAAAACAAACATGTGTGTGTGTGTGTGTGTGTGTGTGTGTGTGTGTGTGTGTGTGTGTGTGTGTGTGCTTGTTTTTGTGACATATCAGGACACAACTGTGTATAATGACATGGGTATGACATAGGTATTACAAAAAGAGGTGACTTATGAGGACATTCCCCATGTCCCCACTTTTCAAAAGGCTTATAAATCATACGATGAGTTTTTGTGAGAAAGTAAAAACACACACATGCACAGTTTCCTGTGATGGTTAGGTTTAGGGTTAGGGGTAGTGTAGGGGCTGTGTGTGAGTATATAATAATGTAAAATATATATATAATATGTGTAATGTGTATAATATACACATACGTACAACTACACACACATACTACCATTCAAAAGTTTGGGCTCAGTAAGATTATTTATTTTATTTTTTTTAATTGATAATTTTACTCACCAAGAATTAATTAATGAAAAATTACAGTAAAGACTTGTGCATTGTTACAAAAATTTAAAATAAATTCTATTCTTTTAAACTTTCTATTCATCAAATAATCATGAAAGAAATTTATGTTTTCTACAAAATATTAAGCAGCACAATATATATATATAATATATATATATATTGTATATTATATATATATATTATATATAATATATAATATAATATATTATATATATTATATATTATATATATATATATATATATATTGTGCTGCTTAATATTTTGTAGAAAACATAAATTTCATTTTATATATATATATATATATATATATATATATATATATATATATATATATATATATATATATATTTTTTTTTTTTTTTTTTTACACAATATTCAAAAAGGTTTTCAATGGGAACTCTGCATATTTAAATACAGAATTCCACACTATTTCCCTGATAAATATAATTTAAAATGTGAAAAAAAAAGAAAAAGAAAAAAAGTGATGATTCCATGGAGGTCAAATAAGGACAAACTGTTTTATGTCCACAATCTGTCCACAGTTTGTTTTTAGTCTACATTCAAAAATGCAGTGAGCAGAAGTGGGGTATTTTGGGTAATTGGATTTTACTAAATTACTAATTACAAGACCATTCAGATTAATATTATGCAACCACAGTGCATAACAATAAGTGTGTTCATTTGTGTGTTCATGCAGTGAATTGTATGGGGCCGCTGTCAAACACATCCACAGAGAGGTATCAGAAACGGTCCCTACCTTACTCTTACCTTCTCAGCATGCCAGTCAGGATCCGAGAGCTCTTGCCCAAGTTAGCATCCGTCTCTCTCAGCTGAGAGAAAAAGAGAAAAAGAGGTCATGTTATATTTGTGCTATAAAAAATAGACTTAGAATGTCTATAGACTTTAGTGAGAGAAGCTACTAAATTTTGTTCATTCAGTACTTTATTTCCTGTTTGTTACTACACTTTCTTTCACTTTTATGTTTTATATCTAATATATGGCTCATGTAGCAGGACGCATAAGTAAAAGCCGTGTGTGTGTGTGTGTGTGTGTGTGTGTGTGTGTGTATGTGTTTAGGAATGCTGACATTGCTATGGAAGTAAAGCCAGAGTTCTGGCAGCCTTCAGATACGTGACTCTGGCTGGCCTCCTTGAGAAAGCCTCCATCTCTGTCCTCGCAGTCAGCGGGGACATGTGTATGTGTGTGTGTGTATGCGTTTATGTTAGCGGGCAGGCTCAGGGACAGATGTGGTTTTAGGCGGGTTTGGGTTCTGGCACCACCAACAGCCCAAGAGCTGCCTGATGTCTCTCTCAACGATGGATCTGTCCCATGAGAGCTCCCTCGGCTTTTCTCTCTTTCTCTCTCAGGTCAAAGTTGTGCCAGCACGAAAACACATGGTGGAGCTCTCCGTGAATTAGGAACCCAAAACAAGAACCACAACAAAAGAGATTACCAGTACAGCAGATCTAGAGCAGAGTCCGATTACAGACTAGTAAATGGTCTTGGTAAGATGATTCCCAGTAGCTTGATTCAATGCCTGAATTTCACTGAATAGAGTTAAAAGAGTCACAGTCACGCAGGCCTAAACCTAAATAAAGAAAAAATACCACAAACCACTATTGTAGCATAACCAGACACAGGAATATTGCCTATACAGCAAGACATTTTAAAACATAATATTTAAATTTTATGAAATTTGGTCACTGTAATTTATAATCAAAATCAAATCTCTTAAAATCATTTAATCTTTGTGATCTCTGATACTATTTTTATGATCCCAGCTCAAAACGAATAATACATTTTGGACTGTTTTAAAATTCCTTGTCAAAGTCAACCAAACCAGAGAGAAAATGCAACATTGTAACAATTTTTAATCCATGTCTCAAAGCAAAAAAAAAAAGAGACCACGAAACCGAAAACAACCAGAAGTAAACGCTTTTTTCCCCCATTTATTTTAAAGTTTACCATGCAAAAACATCAAATTTGACGTTCGAAAATGGCAATTTGAGCTGAACTCTGGAATACAAATGGCACACAAACATTCTGACCAATGAGGTGGCAATTTGTTTCCCAAGCGACAATTTTTGGTCCATTTTTAAATGCAAGTTTAAGTAAATCAAATTGAAGGACAAAATTCTACACTGTAACAATTCAAAGTCAAAGCCAAACCACAAATTGAAAATGACCTGAAGTCTTTGGAATTTTTCTCCATCTTTATTTGCATGCATACCATGCAAAAACTATCCAACTTTGACGTCCAACCATCTAGAGATTTAGAAATGCCACTTTGAGCTAAACCCTAAAATATATAAGCAACACACAAACATTCTGACCATTGAGGAGCAAGTTTTCTCCCATTTGACTTTTATGAACAACATTTTGAAATGTTGGCTTGTGTACATGAATCAAATTGCAAATAAACAATTTAGTAGTCTCTGTTTCAGAACAAACAAACCAAAATACAAGTTAAAATGCACCTTAATCAATGCAATTTTTCCACTTATGATTGTTTGGAACCGTAATAGCACTACTTAACAAGTAGGTGTGAGATAAGTTATGTGTCAAACTTAAAGTTAGGGTTAGATGCTTGTTCAAATGCTTGTTCAATGAGGATGACCAATAGTAATAGAGCTGCTTGCAAGGCACCAGGCCTCTGTTAGCGTTTGTGTGCGTCTGTTTGAAAGAGACTGAGTGAACTGATTGTTAAGAGACACTCCAAAAACTCTTTCATCTGCCGTTTCCTTCTCTCAAAAAGCAGTTTATTGCTCTTTCCATCTAATGTCTTCTTATCATGCTTTCTTTTCTTTTCTCCTCTCCATTTTTCCTGCCCGGCAAAATGTCTTTAAAGTGTGAGGGCCAGTCGGGGCTCCAGGGAAGGAGAGCTATTCTCCATAGACAGCAGACCTTTGAAAGGAAATGTTTTATTTCCTTTGAAATGAGCTGCCTGCCCAACTGCCATGTTGTGATCTTTAAGCATCCTTCATAAGAAGCCATCAGAGAGGCCCCTGACTGAGCTCTCTATACCTGTCTTCAGGAATAAAAGACAGGGTGAGAGAGAAAAAGAGAGAGAGGTAAGACTATGACAGTGGACACGGCAGGGACAAACAAAATAGAAGGGATGGACAGAGATATGGAAAGGTAAAAACGATTATACATGCAGAGGATAAAGTAACAAATAAAGGTTGAAGTAAGGAGGGGGGAGTAAAAAAGGGATGAGTATGTAGGGAGAGACATTTGATACCTGGTAGGAGGAGTGACACTCAAAAAAAGCTCACAACAGTCCTCTATATCATCACCTTTCAGTCTAAGTGTTGCATAGTTATGTCTATATTGCCCTGATGGTTATCGATATGGCTGGGTAAAAATAAAGATTTTTCCACTATCTGATTTGTGTGTGTGCGTGTGTGTGTGTGTGTTAAATTATGTATATAAAATATAATTCAATCAGATCTAATTGAATTGAGACTGAGAAACAAATGAAAATCGAGAAATGGCAGATATATTAAATTTACACATGCCATAACACCATAGACATTGAGGGGGACAAGTTCCCCCCAGTTTCCCCCCAAAATTGTATATTATTGATGCTTAAAAGTTACATTATTAGGCTGGTCTGCCTCACTGGCCTAACAGCACTTGTCACTGTCAGAATGAGTGGGCTGGCCAATCAAATCAAAGGAGGCGGGGCTTACTGTTCACAGAAAACAAGTACGAATTCCAAAGCGACACTTTCGTTTTAGCAGTGAAAGAGTAAGAGGCGAGCGCGTAGCTAAACATTTAGTATTTAATGACTGTTTTATGACTGAAATTTTCAGCGACCGTCAGTCATATACAACGATGCAATGTACTAAACAGTTTTATGAAATTTCACTGTTTTGAATTGAAAACATGCTTTTAATTAATTAACATGATATGATTAATGTAATTCATAACTGAATGTGATGAGAAAAGAAACGGTTTGTTTTGGACATATTAGACATAAAAATAAGAGTGAATATTTATTTAAAAAAAATATTTGCAAATAGTTTAAATTGCTTACTTAAAAACACAATAGAACTGGAACTTTTACCATTCTTTTTCAATATTCCCTTAAATCCCTTTTGATTTTTTAATTATTTAATTCCTTTTAATAAAAAAGAAATTAGTTCTGCAAAAAGGATCACAATTTATTAGTAAATTAGCCTAATATTCATTTATATTAATGAGGTGAAATTTATGTATTTTTAAATGTGGCTTAAGTGTCCAAATATTTTTTGAGATCACTATAAAAACCTATTTCTGGAAAAGTATCTAGTGTCTACACCAGTCTGGAATCTACAGTCCCTTCCGTGACATCCGTCCAGCACAATCACACATGTAGCTGCGAAAAGACTTTCAGAATTATAGCAGCCGGAAGAACAGAGAACAAACCCTTGTTCTGTCTGGAGGTATTTGTTGTCCATCTATGCCCGATTAGACAGTCTTGCATCATGTGTGACCTCACCACATGAGACAGGACAACTACAAAGGCTTCTTATTGGTGCTGTGCTCTGTGTCAAACATTCTGTGCTCTGTACATTCAATCAATCATTTCAGCAGGCCCGCTATGCTAATGCGCGAGAGGTTCGAGCTGGTGTTAACTGCATGCGCTTGAGTGTGCTCCCGTCCTCTTGTCAAGTGTCTGATCTAGGGCACTTTGTGTCATCCCAAAGAGCCAAGATCTGATCAAGTCAAGTATTTGTAAGCCTGTGTAATTGCTTAGTGAGAAAAGTGTGTGTTTTTGTTCTGTTTGAGTGTAGCCTCCCGAGGACCGTCTCAGGAGTTGTTTGAGTGTGTTTGTGGGTGTAAACTCACCCGCTCACGGGACCGTTGGATCTTCTCACGGTCGCTGTTCAGGTTGGCAAGGATCTCCTGTCCCACTTGCTCTGTAGAGGATAAGAGGAGAAAACAGGGTGAAATTAAACCACAAAATGTTGTTTAGGCTGTCTTAAGATGTGGGAGCATTTATTCCTGATCTTTGAATTTCAATAGTCATTTCAATAGGAATCTACACAATCAGAAATTTTGAGTGAAGGCGAAAGATTTCCCCACTCAGATTTCATAAAAGGTTCAAGTTAGCTGCTCACACAACAGAAAGATGCTTAGTTTGAAAGTGACTGTAATTGATACAGACTGCTGACAAGAGAAAGTGGACCTTTTTTGTTAATATGTCATTTTGTTAATGTGACCATACCTTTAGGTGTGTGTACACACTTGCTTAAAGTGGATTTTTTTTTAGAGTTCATTTTTTTCTGTAAAAAAACATGCACATACACTAGGATGGAAACACATTTAGCAAAAAAATTCCTAAATTTGCATTAAGAACTGCAGGTGAATATTGTAAAATGTTTGACTAATATATATCACCATTCTTTCCACAATTCATTAATAACAATACTTTAAGACAATTCGTTTGTATTACAAGTTTTAGGAAATGTTGTTTAAATATGTAAATGATGACCTAATTAAATATCCACTGATTTGCATACATTTCTGGAAAAGAAATCTGAACACTGGATAAAGCCAAGTTCACAGTTTTTGTTTAATTTTGTTGATATATTCAAGTTATTTGTGTTTAGAGGATTTTGGATATTTCTTTACATAACTCCATAAGTCAGAAAATACTGCCAACAGCATGGGGGAAAAAACACCATATTTTATAGAAATAAAATGTTATATAAATCAGATGAATGTTATATGATCAAAACCTTCTGTAAAAAACTTCAGAATATAGATAGGAATAAAAGTTTACATACACATTTTTCACATAAATGTTTTACTAGTGGGTGCATGTCACTATAGTTCATTTATGTAAGTGAGGATAGCAAAATAAAGTAAACTGTGACATATTATACCCAAAAATTCTTCATACAGTGGACTACCAGTAAAATTGATAAAAAATATGGAACCAAACATTATTCAGACACTTTGACTTGATCATGTTTTGCTTAAGTTTTATCTGACATAATTATGAAAAAAAAAATTATTAATTATATTATTTTTTTCTGACACAGCTTAACTCTGAGATCTTGTCATATTTTATATATTTTTTCAACTGTAGTGAATAAACTGTATTAACGATTAAAATGTTCAAGGTGTCTGAATAAATTTTGGTTAGAATGTATATAAGTACACACATGCATGTACAAAAATATAAATACACACATGCATGTACAAAAATAGATTATATATATATATATATATATATATATATATATATATATATATATATATACATAATAAATATACAGAGCACATATGTTATGAAACAAACTTTTAAAAAAATTATAAAACTAAAATTTACATTTTGGATGTTTTCTTTCTACTAGTCTTGGAAACACTTAAAAAAAAGGCTGCACATTCTAACAACGAAGGGGAACGACAAATTGCAAGATAAAACCTCTGCTTTAATGAAAAAGTATTTCAGTCACATGCGACCTTTCTTGATACCTAGTTAACTCAAATCTGAAAGAAGACATGCCATGGAAGCAAAATAGCCCAAAATCTCAAAAATGACCAGTGTCTGAAAAAAAAACATTGGTTTTGCCTTTAGTACTTTGCCTTTAAAAATATGTGACTTTGTCTCAAGTTAAAGACTTACAATGAAGGAGGGACATATCACGATTTCAGAAACTTGAAGTGGGCTCTTTGAAAAAAAAAGCAGTCAAAAATCCACAGCAAGCCAAATTCTGGCTCATGTAAAAGTCTAGTTCTGTTCTCTGATGTCTAGGGATCTCAAACTACATCTCCTTCTCACCAACATGCTGTCTTAAATATTTTGCATATCCCAGCATGCCGCATCACACCGAGCACGATCAGCACATGTAATATTCAGCTGCTTGCTCACAAACACATTTCATCTGTCACGGACGTACACCCATTTATACGCTCGCACTTAGATAAACATCCCGTACATGCCGTCTGACAAGCTTGTCCATGGTCACTGTCATATTCACATCCCAAGGGTCAAAAATACAAAAAAAAAAAAAAAACAATGAACAAAACAAAAATCCCATCATCCCTTCCTCCTGCAAAACCCTTTCCACTATAAGTAAAAACCACATTAGCAGTATGAAGAGGAAGAGAGTAAAAAAAACAAAAAAAGTGAAGTGAAAAATCTTTGCATGGATCAAAGCTACGCTTTCAAATGCACCAAACAATTGTGAGTAAACAATGCACTCATGACTGGATTACGCTACACAGGTGCAGCTCTCAAAGAGTCAGCGTGACGCTCAAGGAACAGGCTAAATCTGCGCTAGCACGAAATATCAGAGAACGAGAAAGACCGACACAAGACGTGGTTACACACGCGTCTCTTGCCTTCATTAATTTCCAATCAGGCTGAGGACAGATTGAAGGATACTCAGATTAGATGGAGCAGTCACAGTGCATGTGACAGATAGGCCAGATTAAAAGAGCGAATAGAGATATTAATAACCATCATAACCATGGACGGTCGTCGAGCCCGAGACACTCTGCCGCTCACCCGTGAGTGGAAATCTTGTGTAAAGAAAATTAAGCACCGCTATCTGTCTCTGTCCAGGGCGAAAGGGGCCTTTAAACAAATGAATGTGACACGGCCACAATGGCAACAATGCAATACACATGCGCTCAGACACGCTCGCTCATATATCACTTCAGATGATAGATGAGACCGATGACATGAAGGGGTCTGAGCGCAAATGAAACAATCCTGTCAGCGCGCTATAATCTACGCTCAACGAGATATAAATAAACAGGAGGGGGGAAAAAAACGAAGTAGGTACAATAGAAAGCTTGGATTGTCATATTTCTCAAACGCCTTTGAGTTGTAAATGCTTTCTTGATACTGAGATATTCAGAGTCAAGGTCTCCTATTCAAGGTTTGTGAGCTCTGCTATCTCAATTGAAAATAGAGAAAATAGAGCAGGTACATAAAAAAAATTTGCACAAAATCAAGAAACAGAAGGGTTGGCTGGCTAACTACATAAAACCGTTCCATGGTGTCTTCCTGTGCCACTGAAAACACGGAATAAAAGCTGTTAAACCAAACTCTGTATAATGTAATATTCCTGCGGCCAACACACTGTAAAACACATTATGGACTCTGGTTTCTTTTTCCCCTGTGCATGAGCGCAAAGATAAATATTTCTCTTAGTTGTGGGACCGCAAATTGATGTTGCCATTAAGAACGAGCTCCAAAAGCACACACACACAAAAACACACACTGTTGGACGATTAGCTGTGTGTTCACCACATCCCACGGGTGAGAGGAACTTTACCAACCACAATTCCACGGCTCTCTTCCTCTTTTGATATATCGGTTTGTCTCGGTTTATATGTTTCACTAATAATCGGATCTATCTGTCTCTCTTCTCTATTCGTATATTTGAGACTTGGACAAGAATGTGGTAGAGGTTTGAGCAGAGAGTTTGGCTGGAGAAAAACAAGCACTCGGTGAGAAAGGGAAAACAACATGATTTCTCTTCCTTCCTTTTCTATGAAGAAAAAAAGAGAGCGAAAAACTCACTTGACATTATAGACATACTTCTTACTAGACATTGTAGAGGGATAGTACGCCCCAAAATGAAAATTGTCTAATTTTTCAAAATCTGTATGGCTTACTTTCGTCTGTGGAACAAAAAAGAAAATATTTTAAAGAATATTTAAACTGTTTTTGTCCAAAAAAGCAAAAAAACAAAACAAAAAAACAGTGGCTTTTATTGTATGGAAAACAACACCATTTTCCCCTCAAAATGTCTTCTTTTGTGTTACATAGAAGAAAGAAAGTCATATAGGTTTAGACCAACATGAGAGAAAATGACTTTTTTTATTTTTTTTATTTCTGTGTGAACTATCCCTTTAACAGCAGCATTAAAAAGGTGTTTTAATTGTTATATACAACAACACACACCAAGATACATTACATTTAGATCGCAGGTCATCATCGTGTGCAATAAAACTATACACATGAAGCGTAGCATGAATTATGGTCATTTATTCTTTTGCATGCATCACTTTGGATACATGTCTACTTAATGAGGTGCTAATTAATTATCACACGCTTTAATGAGGATGCTGACATTCTGTAAATTGAGGGTGTAGCTGTGAAAAACAGGCGTTCGAGAATGAGAAAAAAACCTAAATAAATAAATAAGTAGACCTCATGCTTACGATCACGGCTTCGTGCTCATAATGATATAAAATATTCTTCCCCCGTTTAAGGCCCTATTAACAATTTAAATGACCCTGACGCCAAGCTTTTCCACAGGCATGCTCTAGTTAAAGATCCAGATCCCCAAGGCCCATTTAACAAGGATATTACTAAAATCTATAACAGCGCAATCATTACCAATGGGCTGGTTTTAATGCAGACTCTTTAACTGATTGCTGACCACCACTTGTGGACAAGTGAGCTCTAACTGCTTTACATTAGAGTAGGGCTGTGCCAATACTATCATATTTCAAATTATGATTATTCTTTCTCACAATTTTATTTAAGATTTATGTGTTCACGATTTAATTTCCCACAGATCAAATGATGAAGCGAAAAATGACCTTTGAATCTGGCTTTTCTCTTTGCAATTCTATCTATGAGACACAGAACTGGATAAAAGCCAAGTGAAACATGCAAGAAAACAGATGCAAAGGATGGTCATTACAGATTTATGAATGCAACACTATTTTGGACACCGCAACGAAGTCAAGCTAGCATCTGTTTTTAATAAATGACAAATCACAAATAGGAATAATGAATTCAGTGTGTCAAAATATCTTTTGTGTCCACTGCATTGACCTGAGATCAATCTGTGACGTCCTTTAAATGTCAAATAGGCCAATGTTTAACAAACCTGAACATGAATAGAGAGCATAGCATTGCATAACATTGGTACATAGCAAAAGACAAAATCTGCATGCATATGGCACAGTTTTGATTGTGATCCAATTATCATATTGTGATTCATCACAATATATGAATTGTGGCATGTATTGTGATGCTCATTGTATTTTGAAGTATTGGGGGACTGGGTAAAATATCTATTTTTCTGATTTATCACACTCATAATTTGAACATCATTCATACTTCATTTGATATTGATTCTTTAAATCCAAATCGATCTTTTACTAACTCAACATGGCATAATTTAAGCCATGTATTACTATAATTACTCGAATTAATATTTCCGTAATGTACCGAGTTAACAGATTAACTAGTGTGTTTCCTGTACCACTTTTCAGCAGTCACAGCAAAAGAAAAAATATATCATATGTCTGGGAGTTTACAGTCTGTAAGTAATCAAATAAAAAGACTGTATACCACAAAATAACTGCATGAAATGTCTTTCTATTGCGTTGTCTTTGTGGGCTGCATGCAGAAACAAACATACAACGAGAATCTGTCTCACAAACAAATGACATTTTTAGTGAATCAAAAACATACACTGCGATCAGTGAATTTTGATTCCCGAAATGAATGACACTTATTAACTAGATCTTTTTAGTGACTCGAAAACATACAGCATGTCCAGCGAATCCCGAATCCCTAAACAATGACTCTTATGATCTGGTTTACAATACTAGATAAGTCAAAGAATGTATTTATGTAAGCAAAATGGACATTATAAATGAAATTAGTCAGAAACTAATCAGACTCTGATCAAAACAGATCAGGAAATCTGTATTGATTCCAAGCCTATTGTGATTCAGCACAAGAAGTCTCTAAAACATCTCGACACATTGAAAGACTGAGTGTTTAATAACCAGTAATTCCATCAGCTGTTGTTAATTTCTTTTTATCTTATTTCTTCGTGCAATTCTGAGTGTATTGCTTCTACTTTAATACTTTTCCCATCACCCCAAACTGCTGAAACATTGTGTTAGTGCAGTGAAAGTCTTTTTCATCTTTCGGTCTGTCTGTCTTTCCCTTCTGTGACTGACCGTGCCTGTCTGCCTTTGAGCTTGGCCTGCAGGAACATCAAATCACTCAGGACATCTCGGAGGTCCGAATGTCACTCGTTTTCATCCCTTCTTCCTGCCAGCCGTTGGCAGTAAGATGGAGGCAGAACACACCGGGGAAGAAGCGTTTTCCACCTCTTCGTTCCATCGTCCTTATATCAGTCCATCCACCTCCCCTCAGCAGACACGTATAATTGGGCACATCATCAATTTTACAGCAGCTGTTTGAGTGTGAGTCCTCTCTGAGTTGTCTGAAGCCCTCTGTCTGTCCCCAGAGCTGAAAGGGTACATGCCCTGACACAGGCTCACTCCCAGGCTCCGGACTGCTTTTTATTACAGAGTTGCAGCCACTTTTTGAAGGTTACCACACACACTTCTATCTGGACACAATCCACAGACACAGCCAAATGAGAGCAAAAGCGCCCAGGGGAAGAGTAAAGGCAGGTCCGACACCGACTGTCCCACACAGACACACACACACACACACACACACACACACACACACACAAAGAGCAACGCGGAAACACAGTTCCTTTCCCTTTATTTTAGACAAGTTATTCCCCTGTCTCGGAGCAAAGTGCTGATGGCACTTTTATTATTCTTGTTATTTGTTTACAGTATTCAACTGCTGACCTAACCAAACTTGAGCATCCTTCTCTGTTGTACAATGAACAAACGTAATATCAAAAATGAAAATTCTGTCATTATTTACCAACCCAAATCCAAATGATTTTCTTTCTTACATGGATCATTTAAAAAACTTTTTTTTTTTTTTGACGAACCTTCAAAAACTTCTAAAACAATAAAATACTTCACTGACAAGAACCAGCACAAAATAACAATACTTTCACTAATCCTGTTCATGACTAAAATGAGTAGAAGTCTGATTTGAAAACAAATTATTCCGTTCAAATTGTGAATTATATTATTAAATTTTATAATTAATAATTATACATTGTGAACAATTACTAGCTTAAAAGAACAATTCATTCACTGAGAACTGCTGCAATTGACCCTTCACAAAGACCGCCCCCCTTAGTAACTGTTGCTTTGTCCGACAAGCCGTGGCGCTGTCACGCCACACAGAGTGAAAAATACATTGCAGAACAAAGTGGAAGCTGATAACACGTCGACAGAAAAGACAGAGCAGGTTACTTATGATGTTAAACAAAGTCCCAGCTTTCAAACTGTGTTGTTATTAAAGAAATTCAAACAATAAAAAACGTTTTGTGGCTCTTTAATATGTTTTGACCATGGTCGTGACAGATTGCTGTAACGCCTCAGCTCAAGAGGCTCGTTAACCAATCATCTCTTCCTACTAGTCCATTTATAGCGTCAAATAAACATGAATGAACATGAGAAGGAATGTTGTTTCAAACGCGTAGATACGTCAATATACACAATTTTTCAAGTTTAACTCCACCGAGGTAAATCTTCTAACTATTGGCTGCTTTGTTGGACAAAATGGCGGATACGGCATTCTGATTGGTTAGATCGTTTGTCAATCAAACTCTTGGTGAAGGGTCAATTGGATCACAGAGTTAGCTGAATCATAGCAAACAAAAGATTCAGTTCACTTTGTGAATTATAACAATAAAATCTAACGTATGGCTTCATGAATACATGAATACATTATGATTTTTTTTTTTTTTTGGTGTTTTACATACACAGTCACTATAAACTGAGGATTTTTCAGTGAAAATTCTTTAAAATGATCCTGATATACAAAATAAAAAAATCAAATAAGTTTGGTATGAAATTTTTGATGTACTACTAAGGTAAAATCATCAACCTAAAGTTAAACTTGGGCCTAGTCTTCTCCAAAACCATGATAAGTAATGGTTTCTTCAAAACCAAGACACAAGTAAGTGTTTAACAGCCTAGATAGTCAGAGGACGTATGGAATGATACGGATATCAAGAGAATATATTGGTTTCAGAGGAATGAATGAGAGAGATCGAGAGAAATAAGGTAAGGGCCACGGCCTGTCTGTGCGAGAGCAAGCGCTGGGTAATCAGGCCCCATTTCACTGGCCTTTTTTCACTCCGCTGAGCTCTGTTTTATTCATTGGCTCAGCCCTGACCCTGCCGCGCTTCTGCTCTGACAAATCACTTCTGATTAAGACAAATCTTTATTAGCCGGCCACTCAACTTTCCCTATTAATCATTCGCTTCTCTCTCTCTCGGTCTCTCTCACACACAGCACATCTCACACACTCTTCTAAAGGCTTGATCACTGCCGATTGTTGTGTATGGAGATGTTAGGGCTTCTTCTGGCTGATAAGACACAGGTTTAATGGGTATGAATGACCATGCCAGAGGGAGAGTGTGCGCTAATAGAACCATTTGTTTAAGCTGGGGGGGAGAGGACAGAGAAAATGAACACCGATTTCCCCACCTACTTCCATTCTTCTGAGATTGAGCTTTGAAAAGGAAGACTCTATCAGTGCCTCTAGAAGGACCGGAGGACAAGGCATACTGGAGAATGGGTTCAATAGCAGAATGCTCCTATGAACACCAAAAACAAAGATTAGAGTGATTCTTCAATTATAAGAACTTTTTGTCCTCTCTATAAAAAAACCTTAAAGGATAGCCTATAATAACTCTTTTTTTTAACGTTATATAAAAGTTTCAAGTTATTATTGTCACTACATAATCACCTATATATAATTTTTAAGAAAGCTGAAAGGTTAAATTTGCCAGAATTGTTGGTAACCAGACTTTTACATTTTTTTTTCCCTCTATAATTAGTTAAAATTGAGAAGAAGAAAAAAGAAAAAAAGATGCAATTAAGATTTTTGCATCAGGATTTGTGAGTAATAAATACTTTATTCCAGCAAATGTGATAATTTTAACATACATTAGTAGCATTTTCAATATTTTAAGTTGTCAAAAGTACCCATAATTGAAGAATCACCCATAAATTGTCATCAAACTATAAGAAAAAGGAACCCCATTTTTGTTAAATGCCATTGTTTTCGACAAGTCGAGTCTTACCTAGCACAGCCCAAACAACAGCACTTACAGTAAAACCTAAACGCTGTTGACATGGTGGGTGGGAAAGGTGGTTAGTTTTTCTTGCAGCAAATTGCTTCAATTTAATCAACTGGCATTACTGAAGCATCCAAATGAAAACTAATAGAGTCTGGGGCAGGTCTTGATTGCCTCACTTACAAAAAGTGCTGGCTGCCCACTGCTTTCAGGTTCCTCAATTAAACAGGCAGAGTTTCCATGGGCCACTGGAGAGCCATACATCTACTGAGCCCGAACCGGTCAATCCGCACCCATCAAATGGACCTCATTCACTCGTTCACTTCATTCTTTCAGAGCAGGAAATGATTTCTTGGTGCAGATTAGGCTCCAGCTGAGCTGAAATGTGCACCAAACGTGACCGAGCAAAATTAATAAACAGTGGTACACTGTCAGTTGACTTTATTAATATTGATGTATGTGCTGCCACTTTATTTTTCTGCATTTTTTTCCCATCTCTTTCAGAGCAAAGAAGGCCAGGCCAAAAGATTAGTCTTTGTGTACAGTCACTGCTGTTCAAAGAAAGCAAGAAAACACATGCATTCGTCTTCATATGTCAAAATAAACACGGATCACATCAGAATACTTCAGTGTGACGATCCGCATTTTTTTAGCTGACAATGTCATGGATTCACATGAAAAGGGCATTATCAAATACAAAATATGGAATGGGAATAGGAAGTATGTGCTGTAAGAGTGTAAAGGAGCAAAAAGAGAGAGACAGTGGAAGAAGTGAGAAACAGATAAACGCAAACTGGCGTGGCTGCTGCAGTGGGAGGCCTGCTCTTATAATCACCTCACTTCCTCCTAATCACATGCTGCACATCATTTACTGAACACCAGCAAACTTCACACCCTGCCAGATTCACAAGCTCCAATGTGTCGGACTGGAAGAAAATCCTGACGTTCTTTTAAACAGTTTAGGAACGTTAATGTTCCCATTACTGTTGATTAAAGCCTGTAACGCCTCTAATCAGAAAGTTGACAGGCAGATCAAACAGCCAAACACAAATTTTGCCTTTTAATTATCTGTAAAACACAACACCTCAGGGTGTTCATCCCTGCCCATCTCTGACAAAAACCTCAGTCGAAACGATGCCAAGATCTAACACTTCCTAACAGTTCATTATCCAATAAGAAAAAAGCAAACAAAAACCCAACGAGCATTCAGATCTTAAAAGCAATCTTCACAATTAGCAGAGCGCTTGGGGAGCCCTGCAGTCCTGTGTATCCCAGGACTCCAAATTGAAACACCTTAATTATATTTGTCAAAACAATGTGCCGTCACCCTCATTTGCATGTTTTGACAGCCGCCCCCGAGTAGCGCTCAAGACTTTAGCACATTTAAACACCTACTGATTTTAGTTTTCACTTGCTCTCTCTTTTATAAATTAATCCACCGATCCATTGAGTTTTGTTTAAACGTTCCTCCTTCCCACATTAATCCACTCAAAACAATGGGAACGGTGAGACTGAATAATGCCAGGACTTGTTATCTGATAGTACAGATTCATATTAAAGCACTAATCTCTGAATGGTATATACAGAACAACCCCTACCTGTACCTAGAGTAAAATAACAATGCTCTTTCAACCTACAGGTGGTCAGGTGTGCTTCTATTGGTTCAGCTAAAATAGAAAGTTCCACTGACTTGTCGCAATCGATTTTGGTCCAGTATTCTCATTACCTGCTCTGTAAGAAAAGAAAGTTGCCACAAAGCACTTATAGGTTTTTGATTCATGGTAAGCAGCAGAAAAAAAGGGTAGTTAATCCAAAAAAAAAAAAATCTTTCAACATATACTGAAGTCGTTTCAAACCTATGTATTTCTTTTTTATGTGGTTCACCAAAGGTGAGGTTTTTAAGACTGTTTTTGTGCATTCAATGAAAGTCAATGGAGTCAAAACAACATTGGACCCCACGGACTTTCATTGTATGGACCAAAAAAAAAAAAGTATCTTCTTTTCATAAAAAAGTAATGCAGGTTTGTAAATTTTAAACTTTAAAATTTTTGGGTGAACTTTGATTGTAATGACTGTACGTTTTTATGTTACAAGGTTGGCTTTCTACTTGTGTTCAAACACAAAAATGGTTCCTTTTCTGACCTATAAAACAAAAAGCAGAGGAGAGACGATGGCGATTCCGCATGTGTGACAGACTGATCTCAGCGGGACAGCAGAGTTCTCCAAGGATTCGGGGTCCTCAGTTCGTGCTTCATTATTTAGAACATCTTCACAAAGCCATGTCAGGTCCCTTATAAAGACAGCCCTGATTCAGCCAAAAATCTGTCAAGAAAAAATAGCACTCTCTCCACTTATATGCTGCTAAATACTTCAGCGACGTGCCAATGATATGTAAAATATGTATTCTCACAAAACAAACAAAAATTCTCGAGAGAATTAGGACTGTCTGCAGTAATTTGGCTTAAGCAGAAATGGAGGGCGTGAAAGCAAGACATCAAACATGAGTCTGAATCGGAAGCACATGACGGCACGCTACTTCGTGCTGTTAGAATTCGTAGCGCTGACAGAATCTGACAGTTACCAACACTTAGGGATTCTCCCACTCCAGCTTTGAGTTCATTAATACTCATGAGCCAAACAGTTGTCTCATAACACACAGAAAATGCACTGGTTAAACATGTTTACCGATCAGCTTATATAAAGCTGCGGTTTAAATGGACCCACTTTTGGGGGGGAAAAAGCCACTTCAAACTGATAACCTTTTAAAAATTAGATGAGCAAAGCTTTATGGAAACCTGGGGAGATCAAGACGTAATTCACTTGATGTAAATTGATGTTTTTAAGCAGTGACATTTTTGTTTAACACTTTGGAAACTTCTGTAATGACATTAACACAAGTTTAAGTAGTTTAGGACAATAATTGACTATTTATGATTTATTTCTACTCTAAGCATAATTAACATCCCATATATAAGCAACATTATTCAATAACTTTCATTCAAAAGTCATGGGCATATTTCAGTGACTCGTTCTGAAGGCTAAAGTGTTTAGCGAGTAGATGTTTAGTCACAGAATCTGGCATTCAAGACCACATTTCACACTGAAAATAACATTTTCAAAACAATTAAAGGGATAGTTCACCCAAAAATGAAAATTTGATGTTTATCTGCTTACCCCCATGGCATCCAAGATGTAGAGGACTTTTTTTCTTCAGTCGAACGCAAATTATGATTTTTAACTGCAACCGCTGCCGTCTGTCAGTCAAATAATAGCAGTGATTGGGAACTTGAACAATAAGAGTCGAAAAAACTTCCATAGACAAATCCAAATTAAACCCTGCGGCTCGTGACGGCACATTGATGTCCTAAGACACGAAACGATCGGTTTGTGCGAGAAACCGAACATTATTTATATATTTTTTTACCTCTAATACACCACTATGTCCAACTGCGTTCAGCTTTCGGCTAGTGAGGTCTGATCGCGCTCTGACAACGGAAGTGATGTCTCGCGCTCATTGAAGTATATGGGCGAGACATCACTTCCGTCTTCAGAACGCGTTTTTTGACCTCACTAACAGGAAGCTGAACGAAGTTGGACATAGTGGTGTATTAGAGGTAAAAATTATATAAATAATGTTCGGTTTCTCACACAAACCGATCGTTTCGTGTCTTAGGACATTAATGTGTCGCCACGAGCCGCAGGGTTTAATTTTGATTTGTCTAAGCAAGTTTTATTTACTGTTATAGTTGAAGTTCCCAATCACTGCTATTATTTGACTGACAGATGGCAGCGGTTGCAGTTAAAAATCATAATTTGCGTTCGACTGAAGAAAAAAATTCACCTACATCTTGGATGCACTGGGGGTAAGCAGATAAACATCAAATTTTCATTTTTGGGTGAACTATCCCTTTAATTCAAAAACACAAAATTGACAGGTGGGTTTCCATTACAGATTTGCGCAAAAATATTGCGCTATTTTCTAAATGTAGATTAAAAAAAAAAAAAAAAACTATTGTTGCGAAATGACAATGTTTCCATTAACCAAATGTTATGCGACTAAAATTTAGTTTTTCCTAAGTTTTAGTTTCCTCTCTCATTCCAAAAATCATGGCCACGGATGTTAGTCGGCTGAAGTATATTGCAGCCAATGCACTAGCCATTATTTTTAATCGAAAAAGACGTAGTCATGTTATCCAAGCATTAATGGCAAGGAAAGCCCCTTATACTTGAGAGTGGCTACATATGAGGTGTTTCTATCTGTTAAGAGGTCTTGATAAATTGTGCCATTTCTTTATACAGAATCCAGTATTCCTTTAATTCTTTTGTCTTTTATGAGTTTAATAAAGAATTCTGTCTCATCTTCTGTCCAATTATACAATGCCATCTTTAAAGAAGGTTACCTGTAAAAGCGGAAAATCTGTTTACATTGCAGTTTTGCTAAATATTCCTTTTTCAAATTGCCTGAAAAACCACCTCATGCAAACGTAAAAACTTTTTTTTGCGATATATGGGAGTTCTTGCAAAATTGACGTGTTTCAATTGTATTTTCAATTCACAATTTCAATTTGTACAATTTAAAGAGTAATGAAAATGCAGCTATTGATTCTAGAACTAAATTAGTGTCTCTTAGTGAGTGAGTCACTTAATTATTCACTCAACCGTTTAGTTTAAAAACAGTGATTCATTGATTCAGGAATGAAACAAGTGGCTTTAAGAGAGAGTCACTGAATTACCCACTTAACAGATTCATTCAAACAAAAAACAGCACTACTGTGTTTTGCTAGGAGATGTACAACAGATTCTGCTGTGGTTTGTTTTTAACTGTTTTTGCTGCTGGAGAAAAACAGACAGGCAACTTTGTCTAAAATGTAAGTTTCATAAGTATTAACTTATTGTTTATTGAACATTTGTATAAAAGCAATTTCACACCCACAATCGTTCTGGTGTCTGGTAGATGCTAACAAACTCCTCTTTTCTTCCTTAAAATATCATGGTCTTCACCTGGTTTTGGTGGTGATGGGCATTCAAATTTCAAAACTTACTTTTTTTCCCCAAGTACAAGGTTTCTCTGCATTTTTTTTCCAATCACAACAGGCGGGGTGTCAGCCAGAACACTACCGCTTTATCAGGCCAAACAACACCAGTTTGTCTGTTTCTTTAGGTTAATACTAACACACTTCCTATCTCTAGAGAATGGCAAATAAAAACACTATTATAAGGAGGAGATGAGGCATGGCGGGAGCGCACAAAAGAGACGCATCATGCGGCTCATTTAACAATGGCCACGGCTAGCCTGATGAAGAAAGATTATTGTCAGATGCCAGAGTGAAAATACACAACATAACATCAGCACAGAGGGCACTCAGGACTACACAATCTATATTTGTGGGTATGTTTTAACCATAATGGAACAACAGGTTTGAATCCAAGGAATGTCAAGGCACCAAGTTATAATCTTTTATCACTTTGTTCTTTATAACATTGAATTCTCTCATACTTACAACATACAATGAGCACCACTGCGCAAGAAGAAAAAACATTCATAAGAGCCCGAAGCGCCTGTCAAAATGAAAAGACCTCTACTGATTTCCAGTGTGTAGTGGCATACAGTAAATCTCTTCTGTGTGCACTGACTCTAGACAATGTTTTCTGAACGAAATGTAATCAACCAATCACAGTTGGTATGCGCTGCTGCAAATGGTCAAGGTAAAATTGAACAAAGGATACTAAAATGCAAGTGAAGACACATTGATACAACAGGGCTGGGAAAAAATACAAAAACAAACTGAATATCATAATGTGACAAGTGTGCAACAGAAACCACTGTTTCTATGAGCTTTCAAGACTTTTTGAGCTTTTGAGCTTTTTTTTGCTTTTGGGGCCAACAAAACTACAGGGGTGTGTTTTAAATGTGTTTCATGCTTGAAAGCTTTTTGAAGAGCAAAGTTCAGCTGAATGTTTGTACCTAGGTGTTTCATTAACTGTAGCCACATTGGATTTCAAAACTTTTCAAAACACTTTTGAAATCATTTTAAAAAATTTAAATAATTTTTCATTAATTTATTGAATTTAACAATGTCCGACAGTGTATGCATAAATTAAAAGATAACTGTAATTTTTTTATCACAGCAAAGAAAGTAGGACATTTCTTTACTTTAATAAAAATGACAAAAGCGACACTGAGATGGAAATGTTATTTTTAACATTAAATTAAAATAATGGCCAATTACTATGTCTTTCTATGAGTAATTTCACAGCTTTTCACAAAATTTCACATAATTAAATCATATTTTCACACTTTTGATTTAAAAAAAAAAAAAGTGGTCACAAGTGATATTTACCTTTTTTTCCATTGCTTTCATCACCCATCACATGTCTCATATTTCATCTCAAGCTCTTCACTAACACCACTGTCTCTTTGGTAATCCAGTGCACAATTTTTTTTGATGTTGTTGAAATCAAGCCAGGGGGGAAGAAAAACAAAATATATATATTTTTTATTATTATTTCACAAAATAAATACTGAAATGGTGTATGATTATTTGATTTTGTTCTTCATTTTAAGTTTTTAAAATGTAATTCATGTTTATGATAGATTTTCAGTCTGAGTCTGGGACAAAGGTGAAACATTAAATAATTGGAATGATAAACGATGAAAGCATGGTTAAAAAAATAAAATAAAAATCCAAGTCTGTTTTAATATGATCTTCATATATACAGTTAAAAAAAAAAAAAAAAAAAAAAAAATCTGTTAACAAAAAACAATCATAAAAGTGCCCTAGACAATGTTCCATTACTATGGATGCCAACAACATTGACCGTCTTCATAAGAGAAGCATTAATTCCAAAGTATGCATCACTTTTTATGCGTAAACGAGGGTCCAATGCACAGGAATCACTTTGTAGGTGCAGGTTGCATATGCGTTTATTTATTTATTTATTTTTTGCAGTAATTAGTTTATCCACAGGGTGGCAACACAAAGTAGTCGAAGAAAAACTGCATAAACAGAACTGGAACACATGCAAGCTACAGTGACAATGGAGGCCTACATAGACAAGAGATTGTGCAAAGAGGTTAGAAAGTACCCTCATTTGTACAACTGTGGCATGAAAGAATACAAAGATATTTGCATGGGTTGTAACTCGTGGCGAGAGATTGCTCAAAACTGTGCATGCATCGAGTGCCTGTATACACATACGAGTAAAATGTTGATACTTTGCAAGGCTGTGCGTTCGACTGTGTGCGTATGCTAAAACAAAGTATACTTTCTGCTTTATGTGGAAACAATTCAATGGTGTGTTGCAATGCAGTGCAGTGCAGCTGAGGGATCTGCATGGTTTTAAATGTTGTTAAATGGAAGAAAATGCATTGGAGCGAATATCATCCATGCCGAGTAAAAGTTGGCGTATAATCAGTGGCAGAAAGGTTTATAAAAAAATTTTAAAAAAAAAAAAAACACCTCAGCATTCCTGAATTAACTGCAGCAGCCCTGGCAGGCCAAGCAACCTCCCTGCCATCTCATCCACTAATGAAGCATATCTAACTTTTTAGACATGGCAGAACTAATTTAATCTAACTTCTGAGAGTGTGGCGCCATCAAATTAATTATTCATAAAGGACAGGATATTATAACTCAATTGTCAACTCTGTCGCTGTCCTTTTCAAATCCCTCTGTCTGCCTCCTCTCTTTTGTCTTCCGTCTTCATCTTTTTCTCACACTTGTACTTTTAATCTATAACAGAGAGTTACACATTGTCATGGTCGCAGTTGAACAAAATAATTTGCTTGTGTTTTTTGAAGTTGGTCGGTGGTGGTCGGTGGTTTTATTCAGGAGTGGCTCCCCACGGGTGTCTGGGATGCGACTGCAGGGCCAACTCGACCAAAGCACAGAGGCACAATGTGGGTAATAACAAAACGCATATACCTTTACCACTTACATGAATAATACATGTCATCTAACAGAGCCCACCTTTCCTTTATGTTGCGTGGATCAGTGGGCAGGAAGAAGTGATGAGTTTGGTTCCACTCACAGCAGCCTTTTTGCCACACACACACACACATACACACACACACACACACACACATTCTAGTCAGCATGATGGAATGTGACCCCAGCATGAGTGACGGGGAGGAGAAGACGTGGTTTCATTAGGACTTCCCGCAGACATCAGATCTTAAACCCACAGTACAGGTGTGACACTTGCAGGGCCAGTCGGGACACACACATACACACAAAGAGACTTAATGTGCTACAGCTATATTAAAGATTCAGATTCACACCGAAGTCAGTTTGTTGGTCTTTTACCATTCATATTCCATTTAATTGCAAATTGAGAAATTTTGAAGAATGTCCTAGCTGCTGTTTTACCATACAATGAAAGTAAATGGTGATGAACATTGTCAAGCTCCAATAAGATCAAAAGAGCAACAAAAAATAGTCAAAACCAGGGATTTTTAAACTTTGATGCCACAGACCCCCAAATGCTATATGATGATCCCTTTAGTGGGACTCCCTTTAAAACAAAAGTAGCTATATATAAAGACCCATTTACAGCTTAAAAAAAATATTACATATTATCTAATAAATATTTACTTTATATTAAGATCTATATTAAAAATTTAAAATACCTTATTTTAGTTTAATAAGAATTTGATATATAGAACACCACTGTTCAAAAATACTACAGGAATAAGTTACATTGTACAATTTCGAAAACAAAGAGTTCATTGAAGAGTTCATTTGCAAAAACCGATAAACGCCATTTTTAAAAAAAAATGAACTAAGTGCTGTGCATTATTCTCCATATATAGCACGTTCTGTACCCTAAATACATTTTGTCAGAAGAGCCGGTTTTGCCCACTTTCAGGCATCGCAAGTTCACGTTTTACAGCAGAAGCCGACAAGCGCCCTTATTTGTGTACAGACAGAAACCAATAAGTCCGTTTTAGCGAATCAGCGCGCAGTATTCAGGTCAGGTGACAGGGCTTCTAGTCACTTCAAAAAGACGCGCTAGCTGAGGAAAGTTTTATCAAAGCTCACTAAAAGTGATCGAGGATTTATGATTTCGACTCCTGTAAGTCCTTGTACACCATACACGACTTACATGCTGAAAAATTGGTTGTCCTTTTGCTTGTGTGTGTGTGTGTGTGTGTGTGTGTGTGTGTGTGTGTGTGCGCGCGCGCACGTGCGTGTGTGGATGAGTGCGTGTGTGTGTACTTGTGTGCCGATCTGTGTGTGTGTGTGTGTGTGTTTGAGAGAGAGAGAGAGCGTGTGTGTGTGTGTGTGTGCCGATCTGTTTGTTTGTGTGTGTGTGTGTGTGTGTGTGTGTGTGTGTGTGTGTGTGCGCGCGCGTGGGTGGGTGGGTGTGTGTGTGCGTTTGTGTGCACATGTGTGTTTGAGAGTGTTTTAAATGCAATTACTTGGGTTTTGTTTAACTATGAAACATGAAATGTGGAGTTATCTGCTTTTGCCAAAAAAACGACTGTTGGAGTTATCTGCTTTTGCTAAAAAACAAACTTTTAATATATATATAAAACATACTTTCAATGAATTTTATTTTTTTAATTTACCTGTATTTTTTAGAGTTATCATTTCTTAATCAAAACAGCCCAACTGCAGTTTGATTGTTATTACTTGAAATGCACAATAAAAAAAACATGATTTGTGAGAATTCATAAAAATGGAGTTATCTGTTTTTGCAAATAAACTCTTCAGTTATTTTAAATTGTAATAATATTTCCCAATGTTACTGTTGTTAAATCTAGAGAAAGTGACCTTCATCAGGCATATCCAGATAAACTATTTTAAACGTAAAAAAAAAAATATAAAATCAACTCAACTCATGACCAATTACTGCAAAGAACCATTTATTATCAATCACAATCAGTGACAATGCACAGTGTGCAGGACTTTCTTTTGATTTTTGACTTTTTAGTCTTCTCTCCTACGCACCTATCCATTACCTACAGATGTGCAAGGGTAATTGCTAATTAATTAGTATTTTTGATCAAATAAATGCAGCTTTGTGAGCGTAAGAGACATTTGTAAAAATTGTAGTGTTGTAGTGTATGGATATTTATTATTTTCTTTATTATTTTTCTCTGAACCTGTCGATTGACAGCTATAGTGAAGAGCAACTTCAATTTCAAGAAAATCTTCAACAAATCTTGTGCATGGATTCAGAAGGCTTAAAATAGAGTGTCCAAGCTGTATGAACTACTTTAATGGTATTTTTAATGTGAAGTATCTTTGGAACAACATGGGGGTGAGTAAATGATGAAAGAATTTTAATATTTGGGTAAACTATCCCTTTAATTTAGAAGAATGCAAGGAACTCACAAAAGAACATGCACACAGTCACTGCTGGACACACACACAGTGACACACAGATCTACGAGACAACAGCTGTGTGGTCATGTAAGACAGGGGCCCTGCTGTCAGTGATACGCTGCTGTTTATGGACTGACAACAGCCTCACAAACAGAATCCAGTACCAGGACCACAAGCTGCCCCGAACATCGCCTAACAAAGACATGACTGTCTCCAGCCTCTGCCTACCAAAACCACACATTGTTCCTCCGCTGGATGGAGATATGACTGGGGAGTCAGACAAAAAGTGAATTGGTTGACCACATTACAATGAAAAAACCGGACATCAGGGTTTTGGCTTTCGCTTTAAATGAAACAGTACATTTCCATTCACACATCATATTCATATCACAACTCTTTTCATACATGCTTCTCACTTTCCACCTTTTCAGCCTTTATTTATTAATTGATCTTTTTTAGTTTAGTGGGAATTGAAGCAATTGTACTATACCAAGGTAAGGGCTTTTTTTGTCCTGAAAACCAGATCTCTCATGTAATTGCTTTGGCCCAGCACAAAAACATATCATATAAAGCAACAAGAGAGCACGTTCCATCTACTTTCACTCACAGAGAGAACGTTTCTCAAGGTTAATGTAAACAGGTCTCTTTGTATTAGTCCCAGCTCAGGGAAATGGAGAGAGCTAAAGGGAGGTAAGAAAACTCAAAAGAGACTTTTTTTTTTTACCACATATCACTATCTGCTGAGTGTGTTAAAGTCAAATAGAAAGTGTTTGACTCTTGCGCATAAAGAACGGCCTTCATATTTGGTAAAGTCTGTAAGCACGTGTTTTCTAGTGGAAATTCGGAGGTGCTTTCTGTAAAGCTGTAGCACTCTAATGCTCTTTTCATTCAGGAAGCAAATCGTATGCGTTTGTGTGCATATCAGGTCCATTCATACATTACCACTACGAGCAAAAACTGCAATTTGATTGTTATGTTTGCATTTGTGTGTGCTAGAGCACAATAGTGTGATGGTAAAGGATGTGTGTGTTACCGGGGACGGCTGCATTAGCTGTGGTGTGTAACAGCTGATTGTAATTGGTGCTGACGCGTGACAGGCCCCTGCTCCCTGCTATGCGGTGACCGTGGCAGGGGCCACTGACAGGGGGCTCACTTAGGGTGGAACAGTGTCCTGGCCTGGGCTGGCATAGTAGCCCAACCCCAGGAGAAGTGCCCACCCCTGTCAAGAGACGCCAGTGGGGCTAACGAGGGTGAGGATGTGCTGCTTAAAAATTCCTCCACATCAGGGATTCCATACAGACACTGTCTACAGCCCCTACATACACCTGCTAGTCTCAGGGGTGGTCTGTGTGGCCAAAAAAATATAATATAATATAATATAATATAATATAATATAATATAATATAATATAATATAATATAATATAATATAATATAATATAATATAATATAATATAATATAATATAATATAATATAATATAATATAATATAATAAATGTGATGGAAAAGTTGAATTTTCAGTTGTCGTTTACTCCAATCTTCATAACATGATCTTCAAGAAATCATAATAATATGCTGATTTAGTGCATTTCTTATTGAAACATTTCTTCTTATTATCAAGGTTGAAAATGATAGTTGTGCTACTTAATATTTTTTGTAGAAACTTTGATACTTTTTTGAGGAATAGAATGTTAAAAAAACAGCATTTATTTGAAATACAATTTTCTTTGTAAAATGATAAATGTCTTTTGATCAATTAAATACATTCTTGCTGAATAAAATTAATTTATTTAAAAACCATAACTTGCTGATCCCAGTTTTTTAAATGAAATTAAAATATTTTTTTATAAATAATTATATAAATTAAATAAAAATTTAATTTTAATTATGCATATAATTTAAAATTTACTATATTTATAATTTAAATCAAACTGCAAAAAATAATAAAATCAAATCTATCTATCTGTGAATCATGCAGCATTGAAGATCTATTCTTGAACCAATGTTCAGAGACTCTTTGAAATACCAAGTTAGAAGTCGGAATATAATGCTCCATCAGAGCTGTAGTATGTAGGTGCCCTAAATCATTTCCAGTATAATCAATATTGCAATAATACTTTGTGTCAGATTTTTTAAAACCACACAATACTATAATATAAACAATACAGCATAATTTCTACCGGTTGACATATTTCGACCATTGCACATCATATATAGTCAGTACAAAAAGAGAAAGAGAGTAGGTTTTATCGGAGAAGGGAACTAAAACATCTCCCAGCGCTGAAGGGATGGTGTACTTCCTGCCTGTTTTTGAAACATTTATACAGCCGTTACCAATGTGAAATAGATGCTATTACATTCTGAAAGCTCTGTACGATTCTACTGTGTTGGTTAGCATGGACATATCTGATCTTAAGAGAACCAAAGGGATCCGAAAGCGGTCCAAGAAACTGCGCACCAAGACCAGTGGTACAAATCAAACTTTCCCAAAGTGGAACTACTGGGATGTATAATTAAAAGGGAATGGTGAGAGTCGTGTTTTTCTCCATGCTAAATTAAGCAAAAACTAATAATTCTCCCACCAGGAATGAAGAGGAAGACCAACTCTGGGTCCAGAAGATGAGAAAGCCCATTTGGGAAGATCCGACTCGCACGGACATTGATACACTACAACTAATTCCAATGTAAATCTCAGATGTCGTTCAAAACATCAAGGTTCACAGCATCGTCGTCCGTCTTCCTCCAAAGCTTAAATTAGCAAAGATTTAAGATCATGGCTGACTTTTTTTTTTTTTTGAGATATAAAAAATGGATTAAATGAAGCTGAAGTCGGCTTTAATGAGCCCTGTCGGGACATGCTGAGAGCTTTGAGGAGGAGGAAGTGCCGGAACACCTCCCAGAGCTGCATCCGCTCTTGGCGTCAGCAACCACAGCAATGCCACAGGCCAAAGTCCAGTGAACACACTCTACCTGGAAACATGCACACACACTTTCTCTGGTGTCACGCGGCCTGGTTGATGCACAGAGTTATTACAGCTTTCAGGACACTTGCAAAAACCTGTATTTGTGATGAAAAACAAGATACAGCAAATGTAGATTGCTGTTTCATAGGGCATGATCAATGTTGTATACATCAAGGACCCAGAGTCAGTGTACGAAATGACCTGCTAATAGTAATGCTACTTGATTTGTAATTAGTATTAAATCTGCAGTAACTAATGACCACTGCTACTACACTACCATAGAAGTTTGGGGATGGTAAAAAATGTTCAATGCTTTTAAATAAATCTCTTATGTTTACCAAGGAGGCATTTATATATATATATATATTATATATATATATATATATATAAATGTATTCCTGCTATGGCAAAGCTGAATTTTCAACAGCCATTACTCCAATAAGCATTTAAACCCGTCACCATGCACAAAAGAAAAAAAAAAAAAGTTTTGTAAATTAATCTGAGTAATTAAAAGTAAAAATAAACAAGTAAATGTAACTTTTGCACTTAAAGTTGGTGATGTGGCATATCACTCGAACACTCCCATTATAATGAACTAGGCAGTCTGCACTGCTACACTGTCTTTACACTTTAACCAGGGCAGAAGGGGATGACGAAAAAAGGTGAAAGACTGGGTCCAAGGGGGAAAAAAAAAAGGGGGGGGCGGGGCCTCACAGGTATCCCTGGACCAAAGCCAAGAAGAGGACTTGCACATTCCTCTGCTACTTTTTCTGTCAACGATTAGCACCTGTCAGAGCCCCCTGTGCTGTCATTTACAAATAGCCCAGATTAAAATACCTCGCCCTAATAGTGCGCACCAAACTGTTGGCCTCTGTGGCATGGAAATGCGGAACAGGAGTGGGGGAAGTGGGAAAGCGGGTCAAAAACAGGTAAGGAATGAAAGCACCAAACAAACGTTTATCTTTAGCTACAAATTTAAATACATGCCCAGGAAAAATAAAATAAATAAAATATATAGAAAGAAATAAAATAATAATAATAAAAAAAATACAGAGAGATATGACATATAAAATGCACAGAGCAAAGGACAAAAGGGCTTATATATATATATATATATATATATATATATATATATATATATATATATATATATATATATTTATTTATTTATTTTTATTTATTTCTTTTTTTAAGGAAAGTGACATTTCTGTCAACTGACCCAAAACTCGTGCACACTGGCCAAGTGCATCCTTATTGTCGACCCCTTTATAATCAAAGAAAGGGTTTGACAGAAACCCAGGACGAAAACAGTGATGTTCAGACATGAGATTAACCAAAGTAGTACAGCAAGAGGGCTAAAAATCAAGTTAGCAATGATGACACAAGATTACACTTCCTCAACATCCCTCCGTCAAACAGACAGACAAACATTCAGATAGACCCCACTATCAGGCCTCTAGCTATCATTACGACAAGCCTGAGAGAGGAAGACAGCGAAGGGGTGGAGAAAATGAGAGAAAGAAAAAAGAAAAGATCTAAATTGCCACACTACACCGACACACACGGGAAGCATATGCTAAAACTGGCTTAATGAATAAGGTGTGGGAGTGTGTGTGTGTATGTGACAGAAGTAATGCTAGTTCCCGACACTGAAAAATGACCTGTCTGTCCAGCCCAGGCTTGTGTATGCCTAGCAACATGCCACTCAAGAAAACACAGCCTATGACAGTCTGCATCTCCCCTTCATTACAATCACCAGCCCATCTATCCTTTAACTATGCCACATGTGCATACGCATGTGTCTAGACATAGGATGGGTGTCCTGATGGCAGATACTGTTGATCGTGCATGAAAATGTAACTATGGACATGTATTTGCTGCGAAGCATTTACTCTCAGGAACACTGGCTGACATTAGAGTCCAAAAGTGTCTTCCATGAGCGATATATTTTACTGTCAGAAAAGTTGTATTAGTCTGGCAAGAAGAGGGGAATGTCACACTCAAACAACATGGACAATCGAACTAGTAAGACATGAAAAAACTACTGCAAGCTACTCCAGGTAAATTTGATCTATAACATAGCAAGAGTGTATTGTTGTCAAAATGTTCAGGTTTTAAAACTGGAAGAGCATATGGGGGTAAAAAACAAAACAAAACAAAACAAAAAAACAAAACAAAACAAAACACAAAAACAAAAACAAAAACAAAACAAAATAAAATAAAATAAAATAAAATAAAATAAAAAAAACCTGCCCTGACATTTTCACTGTCCCCACCAACTAAATAAATCAATTTAATTTAATATTCGTCTTATACATTTTATTATATTACATTCAATTAAATAATTTAAGTATATTAAATTCATAAAATCACTTGCTGGAAAAAGAAGGCAAGGCATATGAACCACAAGTTTGAAAGGCAAAAACAGCAAGAGCATATGGTGGTAGATGAGGTGTCTGCAACAGACACAAAGCTGTGGTGCGTTTTCAAACTTAGTGACAGGACAACTCATATTTCTTCCTGAAGGCCAGACAGTACTTATCATTACCAGCTCCACAAGGCCTGAGATAAAGAGAGAGAGAGAGAGAGAGAGAGAGAGAGAGAGAGAGAGAGAGAGATAAAAGCCTCCCCTGACCTGCTGGTTCTGTACATAAACACCTGATTGTTATCAGTGAGACTGTCATGTTCCATCACTCCATTACAGAAAGTGCCTCTAGGACACAAACACTCCACACATCATTCATTCATTCACTCCCTCTCTCTCTCCTTCCACGCCCTGTCTCCAAGAAAACCACACCAGACACTTAATAAACACACTCTGAAATACTGTACACTCTGACAGAACAACTCAAAACACTCATACATACACACCACATACACAATATAAATTTAAATAAAAAACAAACTTCACAGTTGACATAATAGGTCAAGAAGTTTCAGCAGAGGTGTGACGTAGCATTACAATTATTTGAAACTAACAAAACAGCATAATATTAATAATTACGAAGAATTAAAAAAAAAAAAAACTGTTATAGCCTCATATTATTTGAGTGACAATATGGACAAAAAGAGGAACAAAGTTTACACAACAGTTTAAGTCTTTTCAATAACAACATTTTTATACTTTATAACTTTATAAATGTTCCTGCTCTTATAGGTAATGATCCCTCAATGTACATTAGAAAAAATAATATGTGTACACATAAATACATTTTACACTAAAATCTGCCCATTCATGCCTATTTTTTTTTTTTTTGTTCAAGAATAAACTCAAAATGTGCTTTAAAAAGGACACAGCACAGACACGTACACCTGTATATTTAGCCACCTCCATCTTCAGCCTTAAAATGTCCCCACCTAGTGGCGGGAGGACTAAAGCTACCATGAAATAGCAAACAGCCATTCACACAAAGACCCCTACAACAATGAAAACACCTTTGACATTATTCATAACAAGCATCTCCATGATAATCAGCTCTATAATGTATAATACATATCAGAGCCTCCCACTTCTTAGACCCACACACATATACGTATGCACATGCACATAGCCAGATGTATATATATATATATATATATATATATATATAATATATATATATATATGCGTTGGACTGAGGTATATGTACGGTAGAAGGGTAAGTGTGACCCTTGCAGCTGCTCTCTAGGGCATAAATAAACATGCCAGTGCTGGGCACCCCTCTAATCACAGGCCCCGAATCAAATTTATTCCACCATTAATATTTTAGCACACAGCCATGTGAGAGAGCATGAATGATTAATTTAGACATCACCTCTGTCACAATGCGTTACCCATCTGGCCCCTGATCCACCTTTGAGAATACTAAACAAAGACTTTTTTGAGTTTTGGCATTAATGTCTGGCTTTGGGGGACTGACATTTTGGGAATGTATATCTCCCCCTTCCATTGCAAAATATATACATGCAAGCAGAATAACATCAACAAGAAATGATACTACTTCTGATGATCATTATCAATAACATCATCAGTGAATGTTATTCTAAAGAAAAAAATTCTGTCTGAAAAGTTTCGCTGAAATATAATCATTTGCTCCGCCTCTAAAACCTTATCGACTGAGCTTGCTTAAAGTCACAATGGAATCAAAATTTTAATGGAGTATTGCAGTATTTATTTCAAATTATATATATATATATATATATATATATAAATAATTAAATAATTATAATGCCATACCATTTTATCCAAATATATAAACATTTATTATATTATTAGAATTATAATAGTTCTATAATTAATTCTATACAATTTTGTCCAAATAAATTAAAATTATATATTAAGAATAGGAAAAATATATTTTAAAAATAAATAACAAATGAAACATTAAAAACTAAAATCAATCATATTTATTTATTTATTTAACGCCATATCAGCACCAAAGGCTATATTCATGGCAAATTCAAGAGTAATAAAATTTGCAATAAAAATCAATCGTTTTAAATGCTACAAATGAATATACATCATTGCATTCTTCCAATGCGAAACATATAGATTCAAGGAGAATAACATCAATAACAGGAAATGATACTCCTTCTGTTGATCATGATCATGGCTTTTAATTAACAGATGAGGATCTGTTGCCTGAAGTTTTGACATTTATGTTACCAAGCATTGTCCAAAATCCTGTCCAAAAGTTACCACTGCACCGTTGAAGCCCCTGGCTGTGCACCGTGTCCTTGGCAAACTCTCGTTGTGAGACACACACACACACACACTTCTCAACAGGCACTGATTGGGTTTAGCTTTGGGTCCTGCTTGTCTAGTAAGCAGAGATCACAGATAACATAGAAACACAATCATGCTACCCCTGCCATCTCAAGGGCCTGAGGGTTTGGGCAACACGCGTATATGTGTCTGTGTGTGTGTGTGGTACCTGTCGAGACAGAAGCCGTCATGAGAGGCGGAGGAAAGTGTCACTGTAGTGACGTGTTGGCATGTGCCCTCGGGTGCTTTTAAGTTGGTTGTCATTTTGTTATTCCTTTCCGTCTCTTGGCCCATTATTGAAATAAATAACAAAAAAAATTAGCCATGTCATTCAGAGCCGAGAAAGATGGAGGAAATCACATTGACACTTGTCACAAACACACCTCGAGTCTGCGCCTCCTCGACAGCCCTCTCTGGAGACTGCTAGCTTAGCTTTAGCCTCCCTAGAGTATAACAGCAAGGCCTAGCACCTCCCAGAGGTGTGTTTCCTCTACACCATATCATGAGGTTAAGCTCAAACGTCCTTGAATTTGCACCCGGAACATGATGCAACGGTCTGGCAGGAAGTAAATAATTTTCATAAAAGTCTACTACGAACGTCTTCAGAGACATCAACTGTAGACTCTCATGCTACTATGTGGAAACATGAAAATGAAAAAGGCAGAATTGCATGAAAAGAAAATCTACATCGACAATAGAGCACGGCAGGGTCAGGGAGCTAGCAAGAGCCATCCTAGTGGAAATGTGTGGGACCGGGAACAGAGGAAGGTCTAGCGCTCTGCCCAAACGGGAACTCAATCGATATGTCATCCGCTACTGCGTTACTGGATGATCTTCTGCCAGGGGTTACCCTCACTTTCTGACAAAGCAGAGGAGGTGGATCCAGAGGAAAGGCCAACACAGAGGATAAGAGGAGGAGAAAAACTAAAAACTCTATCCGTCTCTCTCTTTTCTTGTCTGCGTGCAGCGTTGAAGCTGCGGTAATAGATTTTGACATAGAGCCGGCAGGCCGAAGTGAAAAGAGGGAGCCGAGTGTTCAGTCGATATCTGAGTAGTGCGGATGGGCTAAACCCCTGGCACTCGTGCAGGCTGACCAGTGATCATTAGAAAGTCAATGAGTCCTCCAGTGCTTGAAGCCAACTTTCAGAGGGACAGAGCGAAGCGTTAGCCTTGCACGGCGCGCTGCATGGAGGCACGGTAAACATACAAACACGTAGAGCCTTCTGCGTATGGGCCTGGATGTGCATATGAACATAAAACAGAACTAAACTCTTAAAACTTACATGGTCAGTGTAAAAATAAAATCAACCTGAATAATTTTTCTCTTTTTTTTTCTCACTCAGCAGTACAGGTTATTCAAAAGAAGAAAAATGTTAGATTTTAATGTTTAATCAAAATCATCTGAACTAATCATTTGCTCCACCTCTGAAACAACTTTCCTTCACTTAAAAAAAATTAATTGTTGAATTTACTTAAAAAGCAGTGTAGAAACAACTCAGTTAAATTAAGTTAATTTAGTTACATGAGTTTTTAAGTAATGTGAACAAGAATGGTTTAAGTGAAGCTAACAACAGTGAAAGTTCTTTTAGGTATTTTAGTGTTTCATCTGATGTCAACAAGTACACAAGTTTTAACCAAACAGGGTCTGGATCTTAAACTGCAAACTCTGGATTATAATGTCCACAAATCAATACATAAATTTAGGAATGCACTGATATTAAATTTTTGGGGCAAAATTATTTTCATGCTAGACCGATAACCGATAAATGGTCTGTATTCAAATTCTATACGTCCATTTTATGTAATCTCTTGATAAATGGACAATAACAATAAACGTCAATATCTAATATTTGTTTTGTCTAAATAAACTAAAAAGCAAAAAACTTTAGGCAAACTAAATTTAAAACTAAACTTAGGCATTACTTTGTACTTACACAGTATGAAAAAATTAAAATTATTTTTGATATACGCTAAAGATTATCTATTAAATTATTTGATGGAAATATTTAATATCAACTGCTACATTTTAAAAATCGAATAGTCTACATAACAAATATGGTGATGAAATCAAGGCCTGCCTTACATTTTTCTGTTTCACTCAGAAATGTCATGATATGGAAGTAAAATGGGTCGTTTCATCGAAGAACATGGTGCCATAGAGGACAGGTCTTAATTGAACACGTCTTTTACATTATTGAGTATCTCCAGTCCTGGCCTGTGCAGCAGACACAGAGGTCCCTGGAGAGAACCACAGAGCTGCTCTGAGGTCAGATCAGATGTGGCCTTTCACCTGCACCCATGTATATTTAACAGGCTCACCTCCAGCCTCTAACTCTCTTAACTAAACTTACAACGGCAGGCGCTCAACTGCAGAAAACATCGCTCTGTTTTAATTAGCTTTAAAAAAGCACCTCACAACTTCAAACACAACAAAGACACTCATCAATCAGAGGGGGCTGCTGCGTTGGGGTTGATTTGCAGAGCATGCGAGTAGATAGACAGGTGTTTGCATCGTGCTGGATGTGATGTGACTAGAAGATTCTACTCGGTTTTCAACCCTCAGGGCCACCTTAGGTCTCTACCTAGCCTTTCAGCTAATGGGCTGCATAATGGCAAGTTTGACAGTGAGGGAGAGAGAGACAGAATAAGGGAGAGAGAAAGAGAGAGAGAGCTGCGTTCACAGGGCTTAGTGAGTGACGTTTATTACCCGACTACTGTTGAGCTCTATGATTAAAACATTCTCCATTCGGGCCTTTTCTCATGAACTCTTCTACACAAACTCCCGATTCAAGACTTTGGGGGGGAATGGGCACCATGTTAGGAAGACGCTCTATTTGAGGAGATTAAAGTATTATGTCCACAGGTCAGTCTTACACACTCTCAAATCTGTCGTGATGTTTACTGAACGTGGGTCGTTTATACAGAGCTCACTCTGGAGTGATAAAGTAAATATGCCAAGACTATCATGTCTGATCACGAAGACCCAAAGGGCAAATAAGAGGCTTCTGCTGGTGAGAGTAACAATATGCAATGATCACTGGAGCCGAAAGAAGAACCTTTGGCTATTGGGATCATCTGTGGGCGGTTGGATCAACATAATATGGCAGCAACAGAGCAAGCAGGATGCTAGTTGATACCTGTTAATATGTAGATGTTTATAGACATTTCCTTGTCCAGTCTTCTGTCTTTTACCTCCATAATGTGACATATTTCCAAGTGAAACAACATTCAACAAATATGTAAAACGAGACTTGATTTTATCCACTGGGAAATGATTGGATGTGAAAAGTGAGAAATACATAAACTGAATGAGAGTTTGTAGGCAGTTGTGAAGAACAACTACATTGTGAATGACATTAAAATAAAAATTACTAATATAGATACACACACTATACACACACATATTATATATATATATATATATATATATATATATATATATATATATATATATATATATATATATACATATATATACATATACATATATATACACATATACATATATATATATATATATACATATATACACACATATACATATATATATATATACACACATACATACATACATACATATATATACATACATACATACATACACATACATACATTTTATATATATATATATATAAACTGCCCTCAAAAAGTTTGGAAATGCCCTAGAAAAGTGGGGTTTTAGACAATATTGGCATGAATCCTTTTCAATTTGTGTGATAATTTTGGCAAAGGGGCATGTCTGACTTTGACATGTATATATTGCAATTATTATGTAATCAAAATGAAAATTATTACTGCTAGTTTTCAATGATAATGTCAAGCTACTTTAATGTATTTGCACCAAAAAAATGATAAAGATTTATGCTGATATAGTCCAAAACCACACTTTCCCAGGGTTGTTTCCAAACTTTTGGAGGGCAGTGTATAATGTTTGGGTTTGGTCATTTTTTTAATAATTTTTTAATAGAAAGTATTACTTTACTTAGGATGCACTGAATTGACCAAAAGTGACAGTAAAAGTGACCAAAATTGATAGTATAATATTGCAAAAAAAAAATGCATCATGGTTTCCACAGATATTGATAATAATAAGAAATGTTTCTTGAGCAACAAATCAGCAAATCAGACTGACTTCTGAAGGATCGCGTGACAGTGAACAAATTACTAAAAACGGTTATTTGGTTATTTGAAATAATAATATATCTTACTGTTCTATTTTTGATCAAATAAATGCAGCCTTGGTGAGCGTAAGAGACTTTCAAAAACAGTTTTTTTTAAAAAATCTAACCGACCCCAACATTTAAAAATGCAAATTTTGAGAGACTGACTCGATTACGTCATTCACAATGCTTCATGGGACTGGGTTGTCAGCGGTGAGCTCTTTCATCCTGATGTAATTTTCTGACTAGTCAATCCTACTCTTTAGGATTGATTGGTTCTCCTAAATTCTTCAGCTGGACTTTGGCCATTAAATGCAATTTTTTAAAAGTAACCGAGAACAGAAGCATATACAACAATATGTCAATGCGGATTTCATGTTGACCATATCGTTGAAAAGAACCACTGTATGTTTGCATGTGTGCTCATATGTCTATGTAAATGAATGTGTTATCATGTATGTCTGTGCATGTGTTGACAATAGCAGTGTTCTCTCATGTGCGGCAGTGTTTGTAATTGAGGCTGATTCAGGTTGGGGAGGGTGGAGCATCCAGCTCTGCTGCTAACAAGGGGATTCAGACTCATTGAGGCCCCACTGATGCCGCGCCATCCCTTTGAAGGGATTATTAACACATTTTGATTACTGTGGTCCAGTTGTCACAGAAAATATAACCTCCATCAGAGTATGAAACAGACAGCCTTTCTGCCCTCTTTTTTCATCTCTTACCTACTCTCAGCCCAGCCTGGCCCACTCAAAGCAATTCACTAATTACCACAGCAGCCATCTTAAAACCACACTAATGCTGTATTAGCTTGATGGAAAAATTAGTTAGCCTCTCTAGTGAAAAAGCCAGTTATTTTCACACACAGGATCAAATCAATGACATTGTTCTCGGACCATTGCACAAAGAGACGAAAATAATTACTTCAACTATTTTCCATTTTTAATAATCTAGAAACTAATCAGTAGTAATGCAGATGTTTTTTACACATTACATAGGTATAATGACTGCATTATATGCAACTCCACAAGCTTCAAAAGATTCCATCAGATTCAAATGACTTTATATGATTGCACAATACAATGACTCAATATTAAACAATATAAACATATTATATTGTATTATGTTGTCGTCTGTACATAGTATATTGTACAAGACAGCTCACCAAGTTGACTCATCAAAATGACTCCCTAAGACGACTCCACAAGCTTCACGACTCCGAAAGATGACTCCATATAAGACAGCTCACCAAGTTGACTCAACAAAATAACTCCCTAAGATGACTTCCTAAGTTTTCTCCACAAGCTTCACATGACAACTTTCCAAAGGTTTAAGACTCCATATTTTAAATCCATATAAGATTATTTACCTTAAAGGTGCCATCGAATTGAAAATTGAATTTACCTCGGCATAGTTGAATAACAAGAGTTCAGTACATGGAAATGACATACAGTGAGTCTCAAATATCATTGTTTCCTCCTTCTTATGTAAATCTCATTTGTTTAAAAGACCTCCGAAGAACAGGCAAATCTCAACATAACACCAACTGTTACGTAACAGTCGGGGTGTACGTCCCCAAAATTTGCATATGCCAGCCCATGTCCAATGCATTACACAAGGGCAAAATGTCTGGATGTGCACAGCTGAATCATCAGACTAGGTAAGCAAGCAAGAACGATAGCGAAAAATGGCAGATGGAGCAATAATAACTGACATGATCCATGATATCATGATATTTTTAGTGATGTTTGTAAATTGTCTTTCTAAATGTTTTGTTAGCATGTTGCTAATGTACTGTTAAATGTGGTTAAAGTTACCATCGTTTATTACTGTATTCACGGAGACAAGAGCCATCGCTATTTTCATTTTTAAACACTTGCAGTCTGTATAATTCATAAACACAACTTCATTCTTTATAAATCTCTCCAACAGTGTAGCATTAGCCATTAGCCATGGGAACACTATCAAACTCTTTCAGAATCAAATGTAAACATCCAAATAAACACTGTACTTACACGATTAGACATGCTCCATGACGAACACTTTGTAAAGATCCATTTTGAGGGTTAAAATAGGAGTGTGAACTTTGTTTATGCAATGATAGAGTCGAGAGCTCTGGGGGGGTGGAGAGCATGAGCAATTAAAGGGCCAGCAGCATGAATCGGTGCATAGTTAATGATGCCCCAAAATAGGCAGTTAAAAAATTATTTTAAAAAAATCTATGGGGTATTTTGAGCTGAAACTTCACAGACACATTCAGGAGACACCTTAGACTTATATTACATCTTGTAAAAAAATGTTCAATGGCACCTTTAATGTCTCACCTAAATGATTTCACAAGCTTCAAATGGCTCCACAAGATGACCTCCTCAGATGACTCCCTATATGATTCCACAAGCTTCATACAGGTTCACAAAGTAACTACAAGGGCTTCAAATGGCTCCATAAGAATGTTCTGTGACTTTACATGAGAAAGAAAGGCTACAGGTGCTTAGTAAATTGGGCAATGAGACTCTCTCTCAGTAACAAGAACAGCATGAACTGAACCATTACAGAGCTGTTAGGCTGCACAAGTAATCAACAGAGCAATGGGTCCCTGTATGCTACTCTTAATTTGGATCACTTACAGTTAACATTAGGACTGAAGGCCTAGGTATATTTCCAGATGGAAAACATGTCAGGTGTGTGATACTTTTCACATAATGGGAAAGCAGCAGATTATTTCATCCTTCCTGTCATCCTTAACAAAAATATGCTTTACTATGCCGCTGCATAATGATAATAAGAGCAACAAAAAAATGTAAGTAAAAGTGACAAATCAGAACACACTGTATCGTATCTAATATAAGCGGAGAAGAACTGCATGTGTGAATGTTCACTAAATATCTGTTTGTGAAACATATCCCCGTAAACATAAGAGGATGTGAGAGAAACAGAGTGTGTGAAGTGTGCAGATGATCTGTGGCTGGCTAAGTAGCACAAATCAAAGGGCAGGATGGGCCGGAGTTAAGTAGGACGGGGCAGGACCGCTGGGAGGGAGGAAGTTAAAGGAGGGTGAGTGAGATAGAGACAGACTGGGAGAGAGGAAGAGAGATGGACATAAACATGGTGATCAGGTGTGAGTTCTGAAGAGGTAGCTTCTGCTCACTGCAGTCCTCTAGGACAGGCAGAGCCCAGACGGACAGAGCTGTGTTTGGCCCAAATAAATCCAGGTGGCCCAGGATGCTAAAGCCACTCCAAATAGATCAAATTATCTTTACTTCTCTCTTTCCATCCTCTCATTTTACTACAGGATTTAGCCAAACACCAATACTTTTTTTTGTTGAAGTAATAAGAATCTTGGGAATATTCGGAAATTATTTTATGATACAACACATACACGCAATACTTAATGTGTCTGTCATTTGGCAGTCTCAAGACTTCTTTCCTGACTATTTTTATCTGAGTCGATCATGAAAAGAAGCTGGCAATCTCTGGCAGGCTGAGGACTTGGGATTGCGTTTTTTCATGTGTAATCGAAATGAGTATGCAGCAGCAGATGGCATTGGGCGTTTCGTGTGAGATTTTTCAGAAATCACCTCACCATGGTCAATGCGGTTATGCATGGCAACTCAGCCTTATGGGTTTGTTGATGAAAACAAGTTAGCAGAACACTGGACGAAAATATATACCATGAAAACAACCTTAAAATGCCTCACAAAATCTCCTAAACTAAATAAAAAAGGAAAATATTTCATTAAAAACAATTATAATGAGATCAGTTTAAAAAGGCAATAAAAATGGTCTGACTTCTCTTAAATCAGATGAAATAAAATTAATAACAAAATAATAAAACAAAAAAATTACAAAAATAAAGAAACATTTATATATGCATAAAATTAAACTTTTTTAAAAAAACCTAATTGGAAATTAAAATTAAGCTAAACATTAACTAGAAATGTATACATTATATTTTTATTATAACTGATTAGAGTTATTAGAGTATATTTATATATATATATATATATATATATATATATATATATATATATATATATATATATATATATATATATATATATATATATAGAGAGAGAGAGAGAGAGAGAGTATATATATATATATATATATATATATATATATATATATATATATATATATATATATATATATATATATATATATATATATATATACACACACACTACTATATATATTAAAGTTAAGAATAAATTATAAAAACTATCATACAATACTTACATTATATAAAATTATAATAAAATACAATATAATATATGACTTCTTTCTTCAGTCTTTCATTCAGACTTCATTAAGACAGGACACTTCAAGGCAAATCGTTGTTTTTTTTATGCACTGAGATTTTGGGCTACAATTTTGAGATTTTGGGCCATTTGGCTGCATGGAAACTAGTGAAAAAAACATCCAAAATACACATTTAACTATTTATTTTATTGCACTTTATCTTGTTGTGTCAGTAGATTTGATTTACAATGCAAATCTTTAAAGGCCATTTTCTCAAAATGTGTATTTTTTCCCATGCACTGAGCCAGAAATCTCTACTTCCGTAAAAAAATACACCAAACTTTACAGTTTTATTCCCATCTATATCTGAAGGTTTTCACAGAGGGGTTTGTTGTTTGTGCATACAGTATATTATTTGCCTGTTTTTATACATTTCACTCTTAAAAACATGGCAAATATTAATTTCTCTCATTGCTGACAGTATTTTCGCATTTATGGAGTGATAAAAAGAGACACCCAAAATCTCTTCTGTAAAAAATAGTTGAATCTAACATGTACCAAAAAAAAATGAAACAAGAATTGTGAACCTGGCTTTGTCCAATATTCAGATTTTTGTTCTGAAATGTTACGCAAATGGGTGCATATTTAATTACATAATACATAATTTTCATATTTAAATATAACATTTGATAAAACATGTAATACAAAAAATGTTTGCAATTCTGAATGCAATCAATCTACTGGGGAAGTATGGGGAGATCTATTAGTTATTTTTTTTACTCTATTCAACTGTGGTGTCTTGCCTTAAAAGTAGCATTCTGTACAAATTCAGCGTAGTAGATATTGCACTTGTATATATATATATATCACAAAAAAAGAGCAAGTTAAATTAGGTAACTAACTCTATGAAGACTCCTGGCACATCTAAAAAAGGATGAAGGATGAATTAAAACAATGTATGAAAATACATCCATCTCTAATTTAAAGATGTAAAGCGTGATTAAGATGATGCACAAATGTTAAGATGCCATTTCAGCTGTTATTAAATACATTTCTACAATAATAGAACATACCTACACTTAGATCAACTTTAATTCAACATGTATTCATAAAAAAATCATTTGGAATTTAGAGGTTAACACAGTACATGAATGATCTTTATTACATGGCCCCTCTTACAAAAAGAATTCTGCACAACAAAAAAAAGATTTCCCTTGATCCTATTTTCAATATGATTATGACTGGGAGTCAAGGCATCAAACCACTTAAGCCCAGTACTAAGACAACAAATCATTTGCTCAACTCTCAAAGTAAATTAACCTTGACTGTGTTGTATCCTATTCTAAAGAATTCAGTATCAAATATGGACACAGTGACAAAAAAAAGGGGGTTGAGATATTTACAAATGAATGTGAAACTTTCCAAAGAGCATCAACATCTTGTTAAATTCAAATTGACATCATAGGTGATGTGACAAATCCAGTCGGGTCTTTTTAAGGGGTGAATAATAATAGCTGAAATATCATGCTGCTGATGTTCAGTATCGCCCCTACACACAGATCTGAAAATACTGATGCTCTCAGCAGGGATTCAGCACTGCACACAAACACACTCGTTCTCGCTTGCTCTCTTTCTCAAACACACACACACATAAAAACACTGTGCTAAATAAATAAAACTCAAATGAGCTCCTAGAGTTGTGAGCAAAGCTTATCTTTTCAGGAACTTTCAGCACCAGGAGAAACATCCAAAGACTCGAGCTGAGTGGTGGAGGCCTCTTGTCCCCCAGTGTGGAGACGATTCTTTGAGCTCTTCCTTTTTTATGGTGGCTCAAGGGCGCAGCCTATCTGCCAAACTGTAGACTGCAGCCTCCACTCTCCTCTCTATTATAATTTATCAAAAGGCAGATTCATTTATATGACAGTCAAACTGCACAAGACAACAGACGCAGCAAAAAAATAAGTTTTGAGGTGCAATATTGATCTATATATTTTAAAAAGAAAAATAATACTTCTAAAACATACAAAATGAAATAATCAGATGGTGTGTATAGTAATTAAACACTGAGCACCCTAGGTGGCAGCGATATGTCCCTTAAAAAGAGTCTGCTTCAGTCTTGCAAACTATTATTAAATATGTCAGGACGATGGCAGCAGGATTTCCTCCACAACGCAAAATGGGGTACACGGCAGCCCCCCTGTTGTATCTGCCCGGCTCCCTCCCCAGACAAAAGTGAAGCTGTCCCACTGACTGACAGATGGAGCCCCCAGCTGACAGATCGGGCGATGCGTTTCATGTTCAGTGGGCGTCCTGAGCCCGCGGCCGCACCGGCCCAGGGCGCGGCCCGCCGAGGAGGAAGCCACTTTGAGGGACGGTGTGACACAAGCAGCCGCAGAGGGACAGACGGACAGCGCTAATGATGGGCTCTTTTTTTTATGCGCACTGCAAACCATGGGGTGGTCAGCATTGAGATGCACTAAGCGTCACACATTGAGCTATATTTAATCTGAAAACAAATAAGATTATCTGTGCTGAGTTAACTATCCATAACAAAGCAGGTCCAGCAGCTGTTCAAACTTATGATGAAGCCAATATTGTTATTAACGGCTATTAAGTTGCTAATAAAAAGTAAGACTGACTTTTTTAACATTTAATGACATCTAAAGTGACTGAATAATACACTGTTGCTCAATATGGAAAAATATGCTTGAACAAAATTTTGCAAAATATTTGACTTTTTTCCACTGCTTAAAAATAAAATAATTATCACAATAATTATAATAAAATAATACTTTATAATTGAAATATTTGAAATTGAAATATGTTTTTATTTTAACTGTTGCTATAAAGATTGGATTGTCAACATGCAGGACTTTTTCTATTGTTTCCACTGTAATAAAACTATGACAATAATTGTAATTATATTTCAAATTATATTTAAATATAGATTATTTATTACTTTTAAAAATGACATATTTATATAAGTAAAAGTATAACTGTAATATAAATCTACACTCTAAAAAATGCTGGGTTAAAAACAACCCAAGTTGGGTTGAAAATGGACAAACCCAGCGATTGGGTTGTTTTAACCAACCTGCTGGGTAGTTTTATTTAACCCAACTATTGTTTGAAAATGACTATATGGCTGACTTAAAATGAATCTAAAATGAAATTAAAATGTTCATTTATGAAACATATTAATAAATGTTAATTTTCAAGATATTTTGGGTTCATTTTAAGTAAGCAATACTGTAATTTTTAAACAATAGTTGAGTTAAGTAAAACTACTCAGCAGGTTGGGCAAACATTTAACCCAACTGCTGGTTAAAACAACCCAATCACTGGGTTTGTCCATTTTCAACCCAACTTGGGTTGTTTTTAACCCAGCATTTTTTAGAGTCTATATAATAACAGTATAAGAAAAAATAAATTGAATAATACTATAATAAAAATGAAATAATTTAGAAATTTAGAGATTATAATAAACCTAGGTTTAATGTACATTATCTTACATTTTTACTTTAAAATCTTAATATATATATATATATATATATATATATATATATATATATATATATATATATATATATATATATATATATATATATATCCTCCCCCCCTAATGTGAGTTTTTGGCTTTCATGGATCTATTCCTGCATCTAAACAAAACTTTGGCATTTTTACTATGATGACTAAAATCCAAATGTTTGGCAATGTCAAAAAAAATGATCAGTGTTAGAAGAAATATTATCCACAAAAAACAACAAACATGTTCATAATAATGCAGTATACTCTGAGTAGGACTGTTTCTGGTCCGATGCACTGAGAGACGTAAATAAAGCGAGAACAAACAAAACTGGAAGCACATGTGAAGTCTAAAACGCTGCCCTCTTGTACCCACTCTGCCTGTGTTTTCAGAGCTCAGTCTGACTAGTTTCCTCTCTTAATCTCAGCCACCCAACTCTCTGCGACTCCTTAGTGAATTACGCTCGCTTTTCAACTGCCATCAATCTGCTGTCATCAGCGTGTCACTCCCATCACACAATTACCGTTTATGATCCTCATTCCGCAGTGACAAGGTACTGCCACTCTCTCTTCCCCCCTCTCCACTTTTCCTTTTACTTCATTTCACTTTTTCTCTCTGCTGTTTTTTGATATTGCGGCGCCTCAGATGTGCCAGCTCTTTAAAGCGGCCGATGAGGAAGCGCCCATGGGGGTCCTGGGTATTCGCTTTTGTCTTCCATTTCCTTCCAAAACATTTTTATTTAACGCCATCCAGCTCGAGTGCCCTCTTTCACTCTCTCTCCGTCAACCAAAGGTCAATAAAAGACTGTTTGTGCATGTCTGATATAAATAGACACATATGATCTGAAATTAAAATGCATTTTTTGTCTCTCCCTCTCTCTCTCTACCTTTCTGACAACAAGTGACTTCAAATATATTTTGTGGCATTAATATTAGAAAAAAAAAAAAAATAAGACTGGTCACATTTTACATTACAGTGCTCTATTGTCCATTTTAGTAGTAAATAGTAAATACAGAAATAATAATGAAGTACATGTACTTAGCAGCAATAATAATTTAATTAAAATAAAAATAATTTAAAATATTATAGAATTAAGTAGATATTGTAATGTAAAGTGTTACGATTTATTTTATGTTATGACCTGTAATTGCCTCTACATAATTATACATGTTTTACTCTTTCCTAGGTTTCAATCATACAAATTAAACTTATTCTGCTCTCCTCATACTTTAGTTTGAACTCAATCCTGAGGATATTGTAGATTTTGATGTATCTAGCTGGTGGCAAGTGTTGCTGGAGAGGCTTATTCAAAAGATGCATGTGGGAAGCTTACCTCTCGTTCTGTCACTCAATAGTTTATCTAGAAAAATGGATCTGCTCCCCATCACCCCAAAGGAAAAAAAACCCTCTCAAAATGTGTTAGGCGGCTCAACAGTCAATGATCGCACTTAACATGAGCAAATATCGTAATACCGATTAGAATACATCAACAAGTCGACACCTGCATTCTCTATCGGCAATCCCGGAGACAGATAGATGCGAACACAAACACACCAGCTAGTCAAGTTTGTTGGTTCAGCTCTTGCATTAAGAGCCTGGCTTTGCCATTGTGAAAGTTCGGCCCTTTGTCTAGATGTGCTGAAATCAGTGAGTGCACCTCGGCTGCCGCAATTCAAGCGTAAACACTTTTGTGTGTCTTTATATAATACTGTTGCACACAGACCCCAAAATCCTTGGAACAGCTGAGTCCTTCGGTGTCAAAGATAATGGCGATTTATTGCAATGTGAGGCTTTTTTTCCAGCCCCCCCCCCCCCACAACAAACCCTCCCTCCTCCCTCGCTCAAACCGATTAAAATTAAGCCGTAAACATGTGAGGACAGAATTAGCACATTTAGCGAGCCTCCTCTCCCACATCCCATTTTCGCTCCGGAGCGGCTGATCCCTGCAGCCGAACGCGGGTGCAATTTTAATGACGGGGACCGTTTTTGAAGTCCAGATGAAAAAAGCGCCGCTTGCCGTTTGTGGCGGCGCTAGATACGGCGAGGCCGGGTCCGGCGTGATTGGGGGGGAGCGACACAAACTTGGACTCTGGGCTCTTCGATAGTATCGGTGTCATTTTCCTCTCCACGATAAGACGCCTCGCTGACAAGGCCCGATTAGGAGAGAAAAAAATCATTATTACATCGCCTTTCATCCGCCGGGGGGGTTCGCGATAAACAGCTCGCCCGTAGGTAGATTTACGGAGTCGAAAACCTTATATTGCACTCACACACCCCATCACTTGTATACATATTTCTTTGAATCAATGGTTTACATTGTGTATTCATAGTTAATAAGCTCTAACCTAAGTTCAAACTTCTAAAGTACAGGCCTAAGTTGTAGCCAAAAAAATCATACATTTTCGATGAGGAAATGCCCTCATTACAACACAAAAACCCACCATTGTCTTTAGAAAATCCACTCTAGCTAAGTTCTCCTTTCTGCATATCTGCAAACTCTGCTATTGAAATATTTAACTCTTGTGGCTCTGCTCCATGAATCAAACAATTATCAAATAACGGCATATTCTTTTTGAAACACAATACAGCATTCAGATTTCAGCAAACTACAAAAACCCAAGTTATTTGGTATGCTATACCTCGAGGAAATCCACTTCACCAAATTGTCCTCATTAAAGAGAGAACAGTAGCGATGTGCTGAAACTTTAAACATGACTATACAATGAAGGAAATCAACTGGAACAGCCACTCTGAAATAAATAACGAAAGGCAATGAAACAATTACTTACAGAGGAGATATTACTTGTATAGCAAATAGAATATAGTTTGATATAAACACTGATATCTTATTTAAATTTTATCCATCATAAAACACCTCTAAATTAATTTATTATTATTATTATAACTTTATATAATTCAAAATATATTAAAATATTCAAAATAATTCAAATAATTCAAAATATTATTTAACAATAACAGTAACTTTCAGTACATTATTGAATGCATTCAATTTCATTTCGACATTTTTCATTATCCTACTTAAATTTAACCTGTATAAAACAGCTCTAAATTCATTTATTGTTGTTTATATATATGATATAACTAAATATTCTAAATATATTATTTTAGTTGAAAATATTATTCAACATATTATTTAATAACAGAATATATTTATATTATTATAATTCTATAATTATAATATTAAACATTACATTTTTGTTCATTCATTTACTATCATTATTATTATTTCATTTTATATTATATAACTAAATATTATTTTTAGAGATTATTGAAAATATTATTTAAAATAAAAACAACTTTTCAGTAAATAACTGAATGCATTAAGTTCCATGTTGACATTTTTAAATAATTTATTTAACGCCATTTTCTATTATAATCTATTTTAAA